>NC_137471.1:25994283-26259890 GCF_964235325.1 Thermobia domestica
CCACTTGAATTTTCGCGACAAAACGTACCACTTTTGACGACCTGTCATAAATAACAACCTGTCATGGATTAATTAAAGCATGTCTGATATTTATTCCACGACAAAACGTACCACTTATATAAATTACAACCTGTCATGGACTAATTAAAACATTTCTGATATTTAATCCGCGACAAAACGTACCACTTCAAGGAAAAAGTTGACCTTGAAATGTAGAGTATCGACAGAATGAGGAAATCTGTTTGCATATACGCATATGTGAGGCTCCTCTGGCCGTTTTAAAACCAGAGGAAGTGTACGATGGCTGGCTGTAAATACACTGGGAAGCCCCAGAATCAACGAAGCTAACTCTTTTCTTCGATTACTTTGTAAATAATTGGTTGGAAAACGAGGACATTCCAGTAACAGTGTGGAACTGTGATAATAAACGACACCGAATTACAAATGCCGTAGAGGATTGGAACAGCCGGCTGAACACACTCTTAGGAAGACCAAACCCGCGCGTTAAAGACGTCATTATTTGTTTCAGAGAAGAAGCCGAGAGATCACACTGTGCATTTTTGAGGTCAGAGTTAAACATTCGAAGTTCCAAGAGGAAGAAGTAGGCCTACATAAAGTATGATGAACGCCTTGAAAGGACAGTGAAGCGCCATTATGAAGAAAACTGGAAGTCTAAGATCTTGCTTAAAGGCAATAACTTACATATAGAGACTGTAATAAACTACAACAATGTTCTGAAATGACAAGAGACCAAAACATTCTCGCTACTAAAGTAAATAAAATGAAAAGCAAAAATACGCACAAAACAGAAAAGAAAAAGGAAAAAATGTTGACGACAGCTTAGCCAAAGCTGATTTTAAACACGTCAAAGTAGCTATATTTATACATTATATAGTTATTTTGCCAGTGAAAAGCAGTGGCGGATAGTCCCATCGGGCTACCGCGCAGCGCCCGGTGCGCCCCCATCAATGAAGTACCCCCAAGATGCAACATACAAAGAAAAAGATCGGAGTGAATGGACCAAGATTTAAATCGTGAAAATCGATGCTGCGTCGTGGAAAGAAAGCAAAGCTACTAGAAAGTAGAAACAGATGTTGATGCCTGCAAAAGGATCACATACCTATTTAGTGCCTCCAAACCTGTACGTAAGACTACCAACTACTGACTGCCAACAGACTGAACATAGTATTGAAGTTAGCGATCCTATCTCATCTTCTACGAATGCTGCTCTCAGAGTGGAAAATGAACTGGAAAAGTCCAGTTTCATGAATACTGAAATTGGTGCTCCCATCACATCAGCTACAAATGTCACTGACAGAGTAGAAAATGAACAAGAAGTTTACACTTCCATGAGTCTTAAAATTAGTGTGCTTCCAACATCAGCTACGATTGTTGCTATCAAAGAAGAAAATGAACAGAAAAGCTCCAGTTCTAGTGATGCCCATTCGGAAGTCACTGAAAACATTGAAAAGCATGATGCAACAGAGAACAGAGCAACGAACTATTTAATACGTCCCCAAGAAAATGATTTTGAGTTCCATCCCCATCAACCAAAATAAAGCATAGTCTTTAATCCTGAGTTTCCTTATAAACGAACAGATGGCACCAACAGGGATTCCTGTCATATTGTCCAGCTCAAAATGCTTTTTTTTTTTCAGCGTGTGCACATACTCCAGATCGAACAAACATCTC
Source organism: Thermobia domestica (assembly GCF_964235325.1). Classification (NCBI taxonomy): domain Eukaryota; kingdom Metazoa; phylum Arthropoda; class Insecta; order Zygentoma; family Lepismatidae; genus Thermobia; species Thermobia domestica. The sequence goes on from NC_137471.1 coordinate 25,995,976, forward strand.
TTAAAGGTTCTGTGCGTGACAAACGTAAACATGTTTATCAGCGAGTAAGAGAACACGAGTCTTCCAAAATACATTAGACCAGTGTGGATGCTTACATATCTAACAAAACAGAACATAATGTTGAGAAACTACTTCCTCATGAACAGGTAAAACAACGGCAGTATAAGGTTGAGAAGAACAGACAGGTAATGTATCGAGTTGTCAAAGTACAGAAACTCATTGGTAAAAGAGGACTCATTTACAAAGGAAATGTAGCAGCCTATAAACTGAAAGACACAGCTATAGATCATGGAAACTTTTTGGATATTATTCCTTTCTTAAGCAAATTTGATGCGCAGGGAAATAAAACTAGAAATATCGCAAGCTCTTAGAACGGTCATATTAGAAACGGAAAATAAAATAGGCACGGACCCTTGTTATTTCTGGAACCACATTAAAAGTAAAACTAAACATATTTCAACTGGGTTTCTTACCTTTAATGGTCAGGAATTAAAAATGGAAGAAATAGAAGAAGCGATAAGAAAATTGAAGCCGAAAACGTCTTGTGGTTCAGATGGCATACCACCTTATATACTAAAAGGTTGTATGGACATTCTTAAATATCCCATACATATTATAGCGAATATCTCAGTAAAGACAAGAATTTTTCCAGAAAAGTGGAAAGAAACCATAATCTGTCCGATACCGAAGGCCAACGGAACTAGAGATATAGATAAATTTAGACCCATATCAGTATTGTCACCATTTTCAAAGGTATTTGAACAGATTATTTATCAACGTGTTCTAAATCATGTGAAACCCGTGCTATCGACCTATCAACACGGCTTTGTACGAGATAGATCAACATCCACGAACTTGGCCATCATTACTAACTACATCTCAACGGAGATAGATAAAGGTAATCAGGTGGATGTAATCTATACTGACTTTTCTAAAGCCTTCGACCCAGTGGATCATAACATTTTACTAGCCAAACTAAACTCTTTCCACTTTTCTCAAGAGTACAAACAGTTAATATCTTCCTACTTAAGTAACCGTAGGCAATCAGTTGTTTATAAAGGGTGCATCTCTGAAAAGTTCAATGCTTTGTCAGGAGTTCCCCAGGGCTCAAATCTCGGACCGCTTTTGTTTCTCTTAGCAGTGAATGATTTGCCGACTAGAATTAAACATGCTAACTGTCTTCTATTTGCAGACGACCTCAAAATATATATTAAGGTAGATTCAATTGATGATTGCGAGAAAGTACAACAAGACTTAACTAACATTATGGAATGGTGTAATAAAAATAAATTTAAAATGAATGTAAATAAATGTAACTTCCTACGTTTTACACGTAAGAATAGTTATGTAGACTATACTTATTCGATTGATGGGACAAAATTAAGCTCTCCCAAGTATATCAAAGATCTTGGAATTTTCTTTGATCAAAATTTAACATTTAAGCATCATATGGAAACAGTAACGAGCGAGGCTTATAGAAACCTTGGTTTCATCATGAGGCTAGGTAAAGAGTTTCGTAATGATTTAACTTTAATGAAATTGTACTTCACTTACGTTCGGTCAAAGTTAGAATATGCTACTGTTGTGTGGACACCAAATATGCAAAAATACTGTGATATGATTGAGGGAATACAAAAAAAAAAAAAAAAATTCCTAAGACTTCTAACGTACAGGAAAACTGGGCTTTACCCGAAATATGAATCTTACAGAGAGTTACTGGAAAATTATCAACTACCCACTTTATACGAAAGAAGAAGATATAATGATCTAATATTTTTATATAAATTAATACATGATAAGATTGACTCTATTGAGCTGCGTTCGTTGCTTTGTTTTCAAGTCCCATCAACCAGAACGAGGATAGGAAACACATCTACGTTTTATCAAAGAAAGGCAAGAACAAATATCCTTCGGAAATCTCCTATATGGAGGATAAGCACTCTTCACAATGAGGTCGAAAAAAACTTCAATATTGATATATTTAGCATGTCGGAAAGCGTGTACAAAAGAACAATTAAACAGACATGTTTTGAAAACGGCATATAAGGAGCTCATATGCTAAAGACAATATGAATGTGTTTTTTTTTAATTGTCTATTTTGTAATGTGTATTTCTTTTAATTATTTGTAAATCTCATTGTTTTGCATTAATATGTATTTCGTTGTCAAAGACAACACAATAATTGGGCCTAGAGCCTGTTGTGTTGTGCTTGAAATAAAATAAAATAAAATAAAATGGTTGTTAAACAAAGTATTGTTGTCATTGTAAAATGCATATCTACCACACGCCAGTGTCTTTGCGGTTTACGGCTGGAAATTCTGCAGAAGTTGAACCTTGATATTAAGAAGTGTATTGGAAATTCAACCGATGGCTCAAGTAACATGCAAGGACAATATTCGGATTTTTTCAATTCACCTATGATCAGTTACACGTGTGATTCAGTTGATTTTAAGTTTAACGGCCCTTTTAGCAGCGAGGCTATATGAGACGGGACATACTGATTTACGGGAAATCCGAAAAACATGAGCTCCCGCCGGGAATCGAACCCAGGTCTCCCACGACAAAGGCGCATACGCTAACCACTTAACTACTAAGAAACTCAGTTACACGTGTGGTGTTACGCTCATATACTCAATCATGTCATATGTGATCTTATAAAAAAAATTGCATTGATTCTGTGTCAGTGTTCTGCTGAATGACTGTGCGATATTTATGCGTGAGTCTTATCATCGAATGGACATTTGGAAGATCAAATGTTAACAAAGGCGTCTTACAGTTATTGCGGAAACAAGATGGTAGAAAACACACTGTTTTCCAGAAAAAGTTTGGTCATTTTTCGAACCCAAAAAGTGCTTTGTATATAGAGTTGACCATAACAATTAAGAAAATTGCTTCTACAGAAAATATCAAACCAAAAGCTAGGTGTAAAGCGAAAGGATATATAAAAGATCTTCTCAAGTTCATAACAATTCGAACAGCAGAAAAGTTCCTTAAGATATTTCAAGTGACGACCTCTCTGTCAAACTATCTCCAAATAGAGGGTGCTGCTAGTGTAGTCCTATCGGAGGTGCAGACTACTCTGTTCCAACTGAAAGAGTAGAGAGATTATTTTGAATCCGTTAAGAATGCAGCATTAAGTTTTGCAGAATGGGCAAATAACAAATTTGAAGACTTAGAAAGTGATTTCTTTTATTTTTTTTTATTGACCTGTCGACAATTCGCCTTCAGAGATGGACAAAGATTTCTCCTGTGAATATGAAGATGAAGCTGCTTCTATCCAATGACCAGGTACTGCATCGAAGCATTCAACACAATATTGAACATGGTAGTTTCGAGTATTTGTTCAAGATTCAAGAAGCAATGTCCTTTATGGATTATTTGGACCCTAGGCACTTCAACCAAGTAACAGAACTTCCAGACGTGCCTTTCGATAAACTTACATATTTTTTGAAAAACTTCAGTAAAGAAGTTTCCAAGGATACTACAAATGTATTCTCTTGGACTTTTGAAGGACGTGGATATCCTTGAAAGTCAGTCTTGATGACGAGCACAACCGAGAAAAAATGACTGTGCTGATGGTGCAAGTGATTCAGAATTTGGAGAAAATACATTTGTTTACAAGGAAAGCGAATGCAATACGTGTTGCAAAATTGTCCAATGTGCTGCTTTTTAATTTTGCAGAATTGTAATTTGTGCAGTAATACTTATCCAGGTTTCCAGCATACAAATTTTTATTGACTTTGCCCGTAACTCAGGTAACATGTGAAAGAAATTTTTCAAAATTGAAATAAACTGAAATACATTAAAAATAGGCTAACGAGTACCATGTTTCAGGAACATTTGAAAACATTTATGTTGATGTCTATTGAAAAAGATTTATTAAAAAAATATTTCGAATGCAAAAGTGATAGATACACTAGCATCAAAAAACTAGTACACTAAAACATCTGCTAATTTTGTAATACAGTATACGTTCTCCTTGAACTTCATATAATATTTTGAACAATTCAGAATAATATACAGATGAAAGAATATCAGGTTTTAATTGTCAATTTTTAATACTATTGACTTACTGTAGAAAGAAAACTGTGCAATTGATTTGTGACATTGAGATGCTGGTGGTTCTTGTGGGAGAAAGCGCCCGCGCCCCTCTAATAATACATATTCGTCCCTCGTCCAAAGCCTGGATAAAGTGTGATGGAAATCAGCAAATATTCAAATAGTGCATGTGCAAGATTCTTGCTGGTCTTGGTCTGGCGAGAATCTTGCATGTATGGTCTTGGTGTTGCGAGAATCTTGCATGCATGGTCTTAGTCTTAGCCTTAGTCTTAGTCTTGGTCTTGCATTAATACTTTTCTCACTACCAATCTGTTCAACTTTTAACCTTATTTTGGCCGATATATATACACACTTATATACCGTCCTATCAAGTGGTACGTTTTGTCGCCTGTCATTATTTGATGGCTGATTGGAAGACTCTTCGCAAGTAGCCCACCAGGCAAGTGGTACGTTTTGTCGCTTGTCATTATTTAAAGTGTTTTTAGAAAACCCTTCACAAGCAGCCCTCAGAGTAAGTGGTACGTTTTGTCGGTGGTACGTTTTGTCGTGTATTCGGGCGTAAACACAGAAGAAAAAGGGAGATCATGGTAGATAATGTATATACAATAAAGTTGTTGAAGAAAAGTTAAACAGATTCTACTTGATAACTCCTCAATGGCATTATCAGGATGGGAAGAGAATCGAGAAATAAAAAATAAAAAAAAACTGGAACAAATCTTTAATTATTTTAAATTAAAAACCTAGATACCAACTTTCAAATTGGAAACCATAAGGGATTTCGAGGTATGGTCATCTTACTACAATTGTAATCCCTACTCTTTTTTCCTGGCTTTTTTCTGCTCTTAAAGGGGAAATATCTAAAAAAAAATAGTTTTAAAAAACTGAAATATGTCTTAATCTGAATATTAAATTTCATCTCTTAATTAGGAATGAGCACGAGTCAATCTAAAACTCGACTCGACTCGCGTTCGATTCGAGTTTTGAGTCGAGTTCTTAGCCAATCACTGTTTTTGAGATCGAATTTCGAGTGGAGTCGAGTTTGATAAACTGCTCGCTCTTTAGCTCGTTTTAACTCGTTTTGAAATCATAGTCTGATTAGAATGGAAAGTGAAAGCCATGAGATATTAGCAGTAATGTGGAATATTTTTATTGTTGCTCATGACAGGGGACACTACTTGCATGTCGTCTCGTCTTGATAACGACACAACAATAGATTTTTATAACGAGACAGTTTCAAATGTCGTGAGCAGTAATATAAGTATATACTGTAGTTCTTAACCATGAAGAAATTTCTCGAGCCAAGTTCTCGAGTCGAGCTCAAAGATGTGTGATTCTAGTCGAGTCGAGTTTCGAAGTAAACTCGAACTCGCTCGTGCTCATCTCTAGTCTTAATCTTAATAGATTTCGAGATATAGCTATCTTTTTTTTTTTTTTTTTTTTAACAATTGAAGCCACACTCTTTTTATGACACTTTTCTGTGCCTTACTAGAGAAAAAATTATAATTTTAAAATCTCTGAAACACGGTTTGAGTACAGAACCTCGCGGACCAAAAACCTCGCCTGGCCAAAACCTCGCGGCCCAAAATCGCGCCGGGCCGAAACCTCGCCTTGCCAAAACCTCGCGTCCCAAAATCTCGCCATACCCAAAATCATGCCTGCCAAAACCTCGCCGTCCTGATCTCTGGACACAGAATCTCGCCTGGTCTAAACTACGCGGGACGTAATCTTGCCTGGGAAGAAATTTCGTCAGTATAAAACCTCGTCACGACGATTTCTTCGATGTAGAATGCTCTATATATTGCTATATGTATATATTTTGTAATAGCACATAATTGCATGACAAGAAAATATTCTAACGCGTGCTCTGAAAATCTGTATACAGTATATAAAAATGAAAATTACCGACCGATCTCGATCAAATTTTCAACATAGATGAGGTTCGGGCCTGGGATGCCTTTTGTAATTTCACTTTGACGGCGTATTGAAGTGGAGGGGGATATATATATATATATATATATATATATATATATATATATATATATATATATATATATATATATATATATATATATATATATATAACTTAATAACTCTTGAATCAAGAGACCAATCTCGATAGAATTTGCCAGACAGATCAGGTACCACCTGGGATGGTTTTTATCATTTCACTTTGACGGGAAGGTGGAGGGAAAGGGGGAAACATATAAAAATACATAAAAATTAAATTGACTGCGTTTGTGACTTAATAACTCTTGAACCACCCGACCTGTCTCGATCAAATTTTCAATATAGATGGAGTTTGAGCCTGGGGTGGTTTTTATTTCACTTTGATGGTGACCTTAGAAAATTCTAACGAAATCGAATAATATTTATGAAAGTATGAAATAATGTGTGAGTTTATACGTCCCTCGATTATGTCCTGTAAGGTAAAGGAGACGTAGATGATCAGGATGAAGGAAATGATGGAATGAAGAAAGTAGGAAAAAACGGGAATACCCCAAGAAAGCCCACACACACGATGTTTTGTATAATATTATTATTATTATTATTATTATTATTATTATTATTATTATTATTATTATTATTATTATTATTATTATTATTATTATTATTATTATTTGTAATATGGAATTGCATATTAAGAAACTCATTGGGTAAATTTTAAGGAAAGGTTTCATTCCGCAAATTTTTGGCCAAGCGAGATTTTGGTCCGCGAGGATTTGGACGGCGAGGTTTTGACCAGGCAAGATATTGGCTCACGGGGTTTTGGGCGGCGAAGTTTTGGCCACGCAAGGTTTTGGGCGGCGAGGTTTTGTCCACGCGAGGTTTTGGCCCAGCTAGATTTTAGCCCGCGAGGTTTCGGGCGGCAAGGTTTTGTTCACGCGAGGTTTCGGCCTGGCGAGATTTTGTCCCGCGAGGTTTTGGGCGGCGAGGTTTTGGTCATTCGAGATTTTGGGAGGCGAGGTTTTGGCCCACGAGGTTTTGGGCGGCGATGTTTCGGCCGCGAGATTTTGTCCGTATCTCCTGAAACACATCTTTAATTATTTTAAATCACAATTCTACAAGTTCATATCTCTAACCTTAAAATATATCGAGATATGGCCATCCTACTATAACTATGAAACCCGACCGTTTTTCTTCCCTTCTACGCTAAATATATATATTTAAAAAAAAACTGTGTATATATGAATATTTTTCACAATAAGAATTGGCACTAATATTCCCCCCTTTCTTTCACGAATTGACAAAAATCCTTCCTTACTGGTACGATACGTCCTGTACTTAAAATGGTGGGCACTACTGGTTCATCCAATTTTTACATCTCAACCACTGTTTTAGTTACTTGATCCATTGTTTAAAAAAAGGTAAGGTTATTGAACGAACACAATGAAGAGTATTTACTAACGTTTAAAGATACGCAAGTCATTACATGACATAATTTAATAATAATAATAATAATAATAATAATAATAATAATAATACGGGTAATTTTACTGTTGTTTTATCACATTCTTCGTAGACTTCTGGTGACACGAATATTGGGACTGACCAAGGGAGTACCTCTGCATTATGCAGGTAGTTTTTGGATATATGTATCGTGTGTGGGCGAGCGTTATCTTGGTGAAAGATGATACCAGGAATATCTCATGAGAGGTAACACATGAGGACGTAGGATGTTCCTGACGTGGCATTGCGACATCAGAGTTTCCTAAATCACTACTTGAAGTGACCTGAAGTCATAGCCGATGGCTACCCACTTCATGATGCCAGGAGCAACACCAATGTTTCTTTTTTTTTAAAAAAAATAGTCACATAATATATCCTTTCCTACAGCTCCGTCATACTCGCGGTTTATGGTCACGCGAGGTAGTGCCGCACCCCGAAGCGACGAGCCGCTGATAAGTGGCGTTGCTTCACCTTGAGCGATGAATTTTGGCTGGGCACTATCTCGCATGGTCATCGGCTGCGAGTATGACAACGCTGAAGGACTCATTATACCAAGGTTTGGATAGAGATATCGGTCTTATCTTGAGGGGAGACGTCGAATATGACTTCGAGTTATCTCTGGTAATGACTTACGAAACTTTGACTTTAGAATGGTATCCTGTATCCTCATATTTCACCTCTCATCAGTTAGGCTCCTAGTCATCTTTCAACAGTACAACATTCGTCCACACACGGTACGTGTGTGTTTCTGTGAACTACCTGCATGGTGTTGACAGCAAGATCCCCGAATCTGTCCCCGATAGAAAATGTATGAGACCATCTCGGACGTTGACTCCGTCCTAGCTCCAATAGCCATGATATTAAGTATCAGTTACAACAGTTATGGATCAACTTGCCACAGGAAAGGACACAACAGCTGTCTGACAGCCTTCCTAACCGCATCAGTGCATGTATTCAAACTGTACATTCATCTGAAATAAAATCATATAATCACCTGGTGACCAATATCAATGTTGTAGAAACCAAACTAGCAATCGGACGTTGAGTTTCAAATCAAGGTATAGTAGGCCAACATAAAGAAAAGCCAAGTAGTAAGTCCTATTGCTATTATTACAATTACAAATATCAATATCTAAGAATGCCTGAAGTTCTTTTTTCGCTTAGATACTCAACTCAGGTAAGTAAATTGAAACAAATAAAAAAAGGGAGAAAAATTGAAGACCTGCAAGTAAAACTTTAAAAAAAATCACCAGTGTTCAGAAGATGCTGTCTACAATGCACTGAGCAGAGTGGGTTGGTGGCGTATGTTCATGAAGTGTGCCATGGAAAGAATCAGGTAGTAATCCGAAGGGGCTAAGTCAGGATAACTTCGATACCATCAAGCTTCTGAATTTTTTGTTGCGTTTTTCGAACTGAATGTGGTTTAGCGTTATCCTGTTGCAGCAGGACAAGCTTTCGGTTTATCAATGGATATATTATAGTGTAGTGTACCATACATCCGCTCCAACTATTCGAAATAAATGAAGGCATTAATAATACGACCGCTGAAACGAACTCGAAGTGAGTTATCCCCCCGTATGTTTCATGACACAAAGCATAACATTTATACTCAAAATCTAAGGTATATATCTGAAAGGTGTTGTATATTTACAAGCGAGCTGTTTTGGTTGTTTTTAATTTCTGATGAAAGGTCCTGAAAGTTCGAACTTTCTCAACCACTATTTCTGCACTCTTAAATTTCGGAAAAGAAAGCCTACATTTCGTCACATGTGACAATCTGTTTCAGGAAACGCATATAAGTGGATTTTCCAACATTTTGTCACGCACCCACTCTCCTCTAGATCTAAGATGGGATCAAGTCATGTGACAGCTATTGATTGTTTTCCTAAGTTCGTGAAGATGATGCACTACAGTGGACCGGGACATATCGAGTTGATCTAACACCGTTGTTCGCAAGTAGGTGGATTTTCCTCAAAACTAACATGCCGTATGATCTCATAATCCGTTACCATGGATCTTGGCTGATCTTCGACATCTATACAACCTGCACGAAATTTCTGAAACCAATGAGTTGTTGTGCCGTGGTTCACTCCATCTTCTCCTTTCGCATGAGAACTGGTTTACGTTGCTGCCACTGAGTTACGCCTGAGTTCGAATTCGTACAGCAACAGTCCACGTATCAGTGACGTTGAGCATTCGTCATCAGTGGCATTGAGTTGTTGTACTGTGGTTTACTGAATCTTTTCCTTTCGCATGAGAACTGGTTTGGGTTGCTGCCACTAACAAGGGAGGGCCACCCAGTGACTCCGCTGAGATCCGAACGAAACAACTGTGTTTGCATTTGATGTTATAACTAAACGAATTCCAAAGTTATACGTGCCACCGGGCGGAATATCATGAGTTACAACATATTTTGTAATGTAAAATCTACAAAAAATTACCTAACAGAATAGTTTGAACCAAATTGTTCGGAAACGGTTGAGTAAATGGAAAACTCGGCCAACACGTATCCCATCAGCTTCAAGGACAAATTTCTGGGATAAAACACTTCGCTCCAGGATCCCTCTCAAGGTCCCAGACGGGTCCAACTCAAAATTTTCAAATGGCAAAGGGGATTAAGTAGCACATCGGTTGAAAGCTGTTATAAAATGAAAGAAAATGGAGCAAGTCTCGACTCTCTACGATAACCCTGTGTAAAATGGCGGTTTTTCAAAATGTAAACAAAATCTTAACTGAAAAGTGCATGGCCACCCCTATAAATCGGAAACGGTGAGACAAATGTGAAAACAGGAAAGGAAGTGTTGTATTATTTTTAAAGTACAACGATTTAAGTTAAATCATCTTGTCCCAGAACCCCCACAAGGTCAAAGGTGGGGTCCAACTAAAAAGTTTCAAATGGCAAGAGGGGTTAATTAGCACATTGTTTGAAAGCTCTTGTTAAATGAAAGAAGATGGAGCAAGTCTCGACTCTCTACGACAACCCTGTGCAAAAAGGCGGGTCAGAAGGTAAACAAAAGCTTAATTGAAAATCTATGACCACTTTGAATCCAAGATGGCCGCTTAAAACCTATATCAAAAGGATAGCCATACCAAACTGCTGAAGCTAGGAAAACCAAATTTGGCATTAATGCTGATTAGTAGGTGACGAAATGATGCGAAATGTGCAAAAACACGACATCTTGAGTTCAAAATGCCGTACTACATGTCGAACGCATGTCCAGCTCAAACCACAAGTGTTGGAGAAGCAAAATGCGGTATTTACGTTTATGGTTAATACTAGATATCCACAAAATATCAAAGAGTATCATCTGTAATCCAATATGGCTGCCAGCGTGAAAAATCAATTTGTATATAAATATGCTATTTCTTGGAATATTGTGACGAAACTAACGATTTTGACGGAGCTCGATGTACTGACATGACTTACACGTGATTTGGTACTGCTCACCAATCTTGTATTATATATATATATATTTGCTATTTCTTGAAATATTACTATCAAACCAACGAATTGTATACAAATATAACCATCACGAATACGTTACAACAGAGCCCCCAACCCAACTGGTGCAGCAAGACCTTCATGTATGAGCTGCGTATTACAAGATTAAAAAAATACCCGGAGGTATTCAACTTATCTTTAACAGTATTATCTTTAATCAGAGTTGTGTATTCATCGCATATTCGTTATATTCACACAAATGATATGGAGAGAACCGTGACGAATGTGCATTAGTAACAAAACATATATGTGTTGTTACGGAATGAAATAATAGTTGAAGTGAATCGAAATTCAATAATTCTTTAGTCTTTCTATTCTTTCTAAATACATAATAGAGAAAAATGGAGATTTAGATTTGCACTGTTATGAATGACATAGGTTTTAAGCGGCCATCTTGGATTCAAGGTGGCCATAGATTTTCAATTAAACTTTTGTTTAACGTTTGACCCACCGCTATTTTGCACAGGGTTGTCATAGAGAGTTGAGACATGCTCCATCTACTTTCATTTAACCAGAGCATTCAAACGATGTATTACTTAACCCCTCTCGTCATTTGAAACTTTTCAGTTGGACCCCATCTGGGACCCTGTGGTGGCCCTGGGACAAGGCGTTTTAACTCAAATCGTTGTACTTTGAAAATAATGCCACACTTCCTTTCCTGTTTTCACATTTGTCTCACAGTTTCCAATTTATAGGAGAGACCATGGACTTCTCAGTTAAGTTTTTGTTTACATTTTGACCCGCCTCCATTTTGCACAGGGTTGTCGTAAAGAGTCGAGACTTCCTCCATTTTCTTTCATTTTACAACACCTTTCAAACGATATGCTACTTAACCCCCCCCTTGCCATTTGAAAATTTTGAATTGGACCCCGTCTGGGACCCTGCGGGGGACCTGCAAACTTTTTTTTAATCCAAAAAAGTGTGTAATTGAAAATGATGGGATACGTGTTGGTTGAGTTTTCCATTTTCCCAGCCGTTTCCGAACAAATGAGTCGGTTCAAACTATGATGTCAGATTTATAACTTTTAGATTACAAAATATGTTGTAACTCACTTTATTGTGCCCGGTGGCACGTATAGCTTTGGGATTCGTCTAGTTATAACATATCAAATATAAACACAATTGTCTCAGCTGAGCCACTTCGTTACCCTCTCTTGTGAGTTATGCCTGAGTTCAAACTCGTACAGTGACCGTTCACAGTATCGGTGACGCTTTTGAGCACTTCTCATCACTAGCATTGACTTGTTGTGCTGTGGTTTACTGCATCTTCTCCTTTTGTATGAGAACTGGTTTGGGTTGCTGCCACTGAGTTATGGCTGAGTCCGAACTCGTCCAGTAACAGTCTACGTATCAGTAACGTCGTTGAGCACTCGTCATCACTTTCATTGAGTTGTGCTGTGGTTCACTGCATCTCCTCCTTTAGCATGAGAATTGTTTTTTGTTGCTGCCACTGAGTTATGCCTGAGTACGAACTCATTCAGTAAAAGTCCACTTATCAGTGACGTTGTTGAGCACTCGTCATCAGTGGCATTGAGTGGTTGTGTTGTGGTTCACTGCATCTTCTCCTTTCGCATGTGAACTGGTTTGGGTTGCTGCCACTGGGTTATGCCTGAGTTCGAGCTCGTACAGTAACCGTTCACAGTATCAGTGACGTTGTTGAGCACTCGTCATCATTAACATTAAAAAGTGACTGAAGATACCGACAGAGTGGAAGAGTCCATGTTAAATAGTCGCCTTGCTGACTACTTGTTGGACCAGTTAGACTTTGTACGATATTTACGGTCGATCGCGGAGTATACATGTGTGTAATGTTGTGGTTGTGGAAATATTGCAAGACTTATGACTGGTCTTTGTAATGAGATACTTTTGGTATTCAGTAAATGAGTTTAAAACAGTGGGAAGATGTTCCATTCGTCCGGGCACCCTGGTACGTTGCACTGCCGATTGTTAGACTCTGTATTTTATATAACAAACACAGATTAAGAAGTTCAACAAAAAAAAAAAAAAAATCATAATTTTCAAATTGGAGAGTATCCATAACTTTTATTTTATTTTTGGATTTTAAGTAATTATTCTTGCAGTATAGATTGCAGACTCTTATTTGTCTCTCATATACTTCTTTCTCCAAAACAAAGACGGTGTCGACTAGTGTTGCTCACGAGATAAGATTTGAGGGTTTCTCGTCTTTGAAAGATGTCCTGAAAGTACAGTCTCGTCTCGAAAAAGTATATTTCGATCTATTAAAAGAGCTTCGTCTCTGTCTTGAAAGTGTTGTCTCGTCTCGGAAACATACATCTGAACCTATTAAAAGAGTTCTGTATCTGTCCTGAAAGTGTTGTTTCGTCTCGAAAAAGTATATCTCGATCTATTAAAAGAGCCCTGTCTCTGTCCTGAAAATGCTGTCTCATCTCGAAAAAGTATATCTGGGCCTATTGAAAGAATCCTGTCTCGTGTCGCATCTCGACATGAAACTTCAGTCTCGTCTCGTCTCTCGGTCAGTACTAGTACCGTTCCTTCTGAATTAAACACAGGACATCGGGATAAGGACTCCATGTTTGATGGTATTTTGTCCTCATGGTCACCATCTTGAAATCCATCAAATTAAATCGAGATCAAATTTTTGAATGATAGAAAGTGAGTCTTATTAAATAGCAAATATCACTGTAAAGTTTCTGTGAATCCATTTGTGTAATCAACATGCACGACAGTGCATGGCGGCCAAGTTCCGCGAAGAAAAACTGGCCTGCACTGCCGTATGTTATACACGAACAAGAGGTTTGTCTAAAATTCGCCGATTTCGAAGCTTTGTAAAAGCGATTCTATTAAGGGTAGAAATATGAGGTTTACAATTTAAGAAGATATCCGAGAGAGGTGCTCATACAACAAATCTCACATTTATAGCTTCAACTATATTTGAGTACTGGACCCCTAAAATATGCAGTTTTCAGGCTCACTGATTCATTCATCAAATCGAATAGATACTTCCCAACGAGTTAGAAACGTAAAACTCTGCATAACGGTACCTTATAATAACTTGAGAATGGAAAAGTCCGAAATTTAAAGAATGTGCTACGGAAAAATTTTTTTTGGCAAAAAACTGTCCTTAGCCAAGCAGAAATCGGTTCATTGACATATTCATCAAATTGATTAGATACCGTATTTCCCAAAGAGATAGAGACGTAAAACTCTGCATAACGATACCTTATAATAACTTGAGAATGGAAAAGTCCGAAATTTAAAGAATGTGCTACGGAAAATGTTTATTGGCAAAAAACTGTCCTTAGCTAAACAGAAATCGGTTCATTGACATATTCATCAAATTGATTAGATACCGTATTTCCCAAAGAGATAGAGACGTAAAACTCTGCATAACGGTACCTAATAATAACTTGAGAATGGAAAAGTCCGAAATTTAAAGAATGTGCTACGGAAAAATTTTTATTGGCAAAAAACTGTCCTTAGCCAAGCAGAAATCGGTTCATTGACATACTCATCAAATTGATTAGATACCGTACTTCTCAAAGAGATAGAAACGTGGAACTCTGCATAACGGCACCTTATGATGACTTGGGTATGAAAAAAGTCCGAAATTTGAAGAATATGCTATGGAAAAATATTTATTGGCAAAAAAAAATGTCCTAAGCCAAGCAGAAATCGGTTCATTCACACACTCATCACATTGATTAGGTACTTCTCAAAGAAATAGAAACGTGAAACTCTGCATAACGGTAGCTTATCATGACTTGAGTATGCAAAAGGTCCGAAATTTAAGGAATGTGCTATAGAAAATTTTTTATTGATAAAAAACTGTCCTCAGCCAAGCAGAAATCGGTTCACTCACTGACTGACTCACTCACCGCATTGATTAGGCACTTCCCAATGAGACAGATGCGTGAATCTACGCATAAAGGTACCTTACAGTAACTTAAGTATGGAAAAATTCAAAATGTGAGAAGGGGATTTTTTATAGACAAAAAAGTGTTCGTAGACATTAGGTACTTCCCAATGAGATAAAGTTGTGGAACTATACATAAAGGTACTTTATAATGGCTTGAACATGAAAAATGTCTGAAATTTAAGGAATGTGCTACAGATTTTTTTTTAATGGGCGAAAAACTGTTCTTACCTGGACACAGATTGATTCATTCACTCACTCATCATTGATTAGGTATTTCCTAATGGGATAGAGATGTGAAACCCTGCATAAAGGTACCTACCTTATAATGACTAGAGATGGAAAACACTCAAAATATAAGGAATGCACTATGGGAATTTTTTATGGGCGAAAAATTCTCCATAGCCATTAGGTACTTCACGATGAGATAAAGATGTTAAAGGTACCTTATAAGAGTTTGAGTATGACATTTGAGGAATTTGCTATGGGAAATTTTTAATCGGTGAAGAAACTGTCTTTACAATCAGAAATAGGGAACGGTCCGTTACTCAACACACGTGCTTAGTGATTATGTCAATCGTCCGAGTGGTCGAGTGAGCGTGACGCGTGCATACTGTACTAAATTTGGTGGTTGGAAACCCAGACAAGGAAAGTTATTTTTTCTTTTTCTTTTTGCGCTAAATATTTTTCCTTTATTGCAGTCCTTGGTATTTAATAGATATGAAATTAAATTAATAACTAAGAGAATATAGAGGTGGGGATATTTAGAATTAATGAAGTTTTGCAAGGAAATGAGGAATCCGACTTTTATGAGATATGTTGGTGGCAAATATAATTAAGTTTATAAGCTATTTAAAAGGTGTATATCATCAGAAGGAAACCCGAGGCAGTATGAAACTCCCCAACATGTGGAAGGGTAGAGAATAACTCAGTATGTTGAAACAGCCACCATGTCCAACGATGTAGCATCGAGGATTCAGCATCAAAGGTTTTGGGGCCCTGATTATGTTCTTTTCCCTTTTTAGGTAATAAAAAATTAGATGTTAACAATCGTGATTTTGTAGCTCGGGTAAATGAATTAGAATCTCGTTTGGACATAGCTCTCAGACAGAGATTTAATGAAAGATGCCTTGCCCTTCGCGCTGGTCTAGTGGCTAGCACGTGCCTGTTTGTTGTTGGGTTCCTGGGATCGGTTCCCGGTGGGAGAGCCCTTGGGAAGTAATGTTGAATATGGCAGATTATGACTCCTTTAAAAATGTAAAATCCTAGATTTTAATCCAAAGCAGTGAAATCTGAACAAAAACGGAAGAGGTGCAAAAAAATGCAACCAAGTTCGTCAGCCTCAAAAGGTGTTGAGAAGGGAATAGATGAGCAAAGTTCCTTCGCCACTGCAACTGAAACGAACACTGGAACTTGATGCGATATATCAAGAAAAATGATGTTAAGGAGCCTTAGGGATAGTGATGGTGGGCGTGGTGGGTTTGGACAACCACCACCCTTAGGAATATCAACTTCGCTAAGGCATGTATATGCTGCAGTAAAATTGGTGGTTCGAAACCGAGACAAGGGAAGCTTATAATCCTCCTCGCGGTGTCAGGAACAATGATGTTGACGAGCCCGTGAGCGTGGTGGATTTGGGGGCTACCACCAGCCTTAGGGACGAAATGTCCCGGCCGTGAAACTAGGAACAGACATTTTGGTGGATTCGAATATGTTAAACAGCTCGTGCCAAGTTGTAATCTTCGTTTCAGATGCAGTGGCCAAGGAACTTGGCTCATCCATCACCATCTCAACACTTTTTGAGGCTTTCGAACTTGGCTGCACTTTTTGCACCTTTGGTGTTTTTGTTCAGATCATTATTTACATTACTAGTACCATTTTATAGTTACTAAAAGCAATACTCAATATAACTTACAGTACTGGCGAAGAAAAGACATTCGACAGAGAGTTTTCAAAGCAAGCAACCACTGGTATATATAGACCTATTTATACATAGGTCACAGGGACTAGGGACCAAGGGAAAAAAATTCGAGGGGTGGCATAATTAGGTCTAAAAGTCGAGATTGAAATATGAACTGCAGGAAATAAAAAGTAAAAAGTTGTACACGAGAGAAATTTAAGGGATATCTATACTGAAAACAACATTGGTGCCACAGTGCGACCAAGTTTTCTCAGTGAGATGCTACTGGCGCTAGGAGGTTATTGGCTGCCTAGGTCTTTGTCAGGTTTTGTGTTCTTTTTGGTTACACAACGATCGAATATAAAGGTGACCAAGAAAGTTCTGTCGCCTTTTGTGGAGGTCTGTGTTCAATTGGCCCTCACACCATAAGTTGAATGCGAATGGAGATAAGGCGGTCAGGTGTTGGTGGAATATCCAACATACTACATGGTTGTAGCAGTTCAGTTACACCGTGAACTTGCGAAAGGACGGAGTGAACATGGAACCTCTACAGAGCTCATAAGGGCGTGTATGCTGTGTGAGTTCAAACTGGGGTCAAATGCCGCTCACCGGGGCGAAAGATATGTCAGGCCTTTGGTGAGGATGTTGTGACTACGCGGACAGTGCAGCCGTAGTTTAACAAGTTTAAGGACGGTGATTAAACACTCGACGACGCACCACGTGCCAGAAGACCAACACATGTTCAAAATGAGGATCTTCAAGCAGCAATTGAGGTGAACAGGGGCCAGACATGTGAAGAACTGGGACTACAATTCAGTGTGAGTGGAGAAACCATTCAGTAGCACATCCATCAACTTGCGAAGCACCACAAGTTGGGTCGATGGGTCCCACATGATTTGACTCCGGGTCAGAAGGCAACGCGAACAGACACCTGTGTTTCTTTGCTGTCTCGTCTGAGGAAGGAGTCATTTCTGGCATGTTGATAAGTGGTGAGAAATGGGTTCTGTACAAAGCTGCACGGCGCCGTCATCATTGATTAGCATCCCATGAACCGGTTCCAAAACAGCCAAAACCAGCACTGCACTAGAAGAAGGTCTTCCTGTGTGTTTGGTGAACTACTCGTAGCTTCGTGCATCGGAACTGCTACCAGCTGGTCAGAGCATCAATGCAACTGTGTACTGTCAGCAGTTGAGCCGTATTCAAGAAAAAACTCAGGGGTTCTCCTATTACAGGGCAACGTGGCTAGGATGAGCCGGGACATCATTCTGCGCCTTGGATGGGAAACACTATTGCATCCGCCATACTCCCGGACATTGCACCGTCCGATTATCACCTGTTCCATTCCTTGGACAATCACCTTAGAGGATGCCAGTTCAAATCCTTAGTAGAGTTGTAAACTGCACTTGATACCTTCTTAGCTTTACGGCCCACCAAGTTCTACCGCGATGGAATCCATGTCCTTCCAGAATGTTAGCAGAAGGTCGTCGATGCTCATGGGGACTATTCCTTTTAGGTCTTAGGTGATATATTGATGTTCGAAGGTGATAGGTGAAAAAGCGACTGAACTTTCTTGGTTACCTATATATAAACAAATACCAGACGGGGTGCAAATTTTTCTTGGACGTAGGGACGGCAGTTTTGAATGGATCGGAATGACATAACATTAAAAGGTCCCTGGGTGTCGTGTACGTATGTACAAAGTTGCAGTTACAGATGTACTATCTGTCACAATACATAGCTGTAGGTATTTAATTCAATCGAGTTGTACTGCGAAATGTTATCAAAGACTGCTAAATGGTGTTTGTCCCGGATTTTTACACTATTCACGATTGTCTTAAAATGACCCGGGAGACTAAAAAGTCACGGTATGTGGTTAGATGAAATAGATTATCATTGAACTGGAGTAAATTCAGTGTGACAAATGCATTTAACCATCCACGAACCCCCATTTCGTATATAGTGAGGTAGGATCCGTCCTGCTAGAAGTAACAGGAGATGCTCCCGTCTCCATTTAGCAGAGAAGGGAACGCTGTCTACTGGTTCTGCAATATCTATGGTTTTGACGGTTAAGCAATTCACTTAAAAAATCCATCACTGAACAGACTGTTGCCAAGTTAGAACTTGTAGCTGTCATAAAAAAATCTTGAAACCCTACCATATTTCACCATGTACACATAGTCTTGAAAGGGTCATAAAACATTTTTTCCATCTTGCAAGGAGTTGAACAGTGTGCAACTTTCTGAGACGTCTTGCTTGCTACCTGCTATCGCCCTCCCACTGATATAAAAGAAAAACCAGTTTCGCCGCTTCCGAAACAACGGATTCTTTTAGACAGAGAGGGGAAGTGCGCCAAAATACACGTTTTTAATGAGGAGGTTCACTGTTTGTCCACTAGAGTGCAGTGCTGCATAGGTGGAAATACCTTTCTTGCTTTCAAGAAGTTGTAATATGTACACAGTAAATAGAAAGATCGGATTGCAGGTTTTTTAAAATTTTCTTATCACAGCTACAAGATTCATTTAACGTGGCAATGTGGCTTTAGGAAATGTGTGATCCTTTGATGTTAGTTCAGAGGTTTAGGTTAACAAACAATGCTTCATGCTTTTCAGTCCAGTCGCGCACCCCGAAACTTGTTGTTGGGGGAATCTAAAGTCGGAAGATTTGAAAGGAATTTGAACAGGATCATCCTCCACTGACAAGGGACGTATGCGAATCGTGACCACTGGATATTTATGAAAATTGTTACCCTGACTAATTGTGGGTGGCTAATCATCGTGATGATAGTCACTCGGTGCGGAAATGCCTTGTTTATCTTCTACGAATATATTAATACATATACCAAGCAGTGACCGGGTGAAACTTGTGACGAGTTACACCCCAAAAACACCGGAAAAAGGCAGAAAATGAAAAATGTGTGCAGGTAACCTGGTACCTACGGGAGGGGGACACGTGACCAAAATCACGGCAGTAGTGTCACACAAGCAGTGTTGGGATCCCAACACAAACTTATAGTTTTTCAAATAGAACGCATACCATTTTATGGCATTAAAACAATTGTCATAAAACGTGAAGGAAAATAAGCAAAAGCTGGGTTATCAGTGTTGCCAAATAAGGGAGATATGAGGCTCTAAAGTTGAGAAATTATGAGGTCAGTCCAATGAAACGAACAAATGTACAACAACAAGACTTCGGAGGAACAAATGTACAGTAGGGAGTAAACCACAGCATGCACATCAACCAGTGACTAACGGTTTTGATATGTCATGTCGAGTGTTCGGCTAGACGAGAAATGTATGCATTTTTTCATACTATATATGACTTTTCTGTTGTATGTATTGGCGTATTATGTTAAAATATTTTGCACCTGTATATTACTGGTAACCTGAATGTAGTGTTTTATCTTCATCGTTGTCTCACACGCTAACGTTTCCTATACTCTCGTGTGGCATCTATCACAGGTCATTAATCTTGGCGAATCCTCTGACATACTTTCTTGTCACAGATTTGTTACCTTTCGTGCCACAGCTTTTCTGTACTGTTTTCAGGCTCTACACCGTCGTTTCTGTGGTTTGGAAGGCATTCTGGATTTTATGCAGTGTTGCAATCCCAAGAGAGTTTGTTTTATAACTCTCGTGAACGGCTCGAAATATCGATTCCTTTCACACACCACTGGAATTGTTTGGGCTACAGGAAAGCTTCCTGTTCACATTTCCTCCTTACGTCACATTAGACTCTTCTACGGCTACTCTAACATTTGCCCTTTTTGAGTGAATCCTGTATCAAGCTCGTTAGTCACTGGATGCTGTAGTTTACTCCCTACTGTACATTTGCTCCTCCTGAAGTCTTGTTGTTGTTGTACATTTATTCGTTTCATTGTACGGACCTCATCATTTCTCAACTTTAGAGCCTCATATCTCCCTTATTTGGCAACACTGATAACCCAGCTTTTGCTTATTTTCCTTCACGTTTTATGACAATTGTTTTAATGCCATAAAATGGTATGCGTTCTATTTGAAAAACTATAAGTTTGTGTTGGGATCCCAACACTGCTTGTGTGACACTACTACCGTGATGTTGGTCACCCCTCCCGTAGGTATGATGTTACCTGCACACATTTTTCATTTTCTTCCTTTTTCAGGGTCTTTTTGGGGTGTAACTCGGCACAAGTTTCATCCGGTCACTACTTGGTATATGTATTATTCGTAGAAGATAAAAAAAAGCATTTCCGCACCGAGTGACTATCATCACGATGATTAGCCACCCACAATTAGTCAGGGTACTAATTTTCATAAATATCCAGCTGTCACGATTCGCATACGTCCCTTGTGAGTGCACCCCTGGTTCAGACAAAACACAAATATTATTTGAAAAATGTTACTAAATTTTGAAGTGAGTCCAGATCCGATTAATTCTTTTGGGTGCACCCCTGTGTCAATGTGCCAAAGTTTCTACTACAATTAGATTTCAAGTACATAACATTTATTTGGATGATTTATTGACTAAGCGTTTCATCAGCGTGGACATTTGTCCCTGTCACAAGAAATTTATTTGCCGACGGCTTTTCTTATAATTTAAATTTGGAAGGGATAGCAGTGGCTCAGTAGTATGGTGGAGCGCTCACTTCTGGTGTGTTGGATCACTTGTTCGATCCTAGATTGCGCCAAGTGAATTTGTGGTGAACATATACCGTTCGGATAATTTCCTCGGGGTTCTCTCATTTTCTTCCACTTATTTATTCCACCATTTCATTCATTACCACCATCACGGTCTCCCTTAGCTTTGGAGCATAATCTGGGAAGTTAAACTTGATTGTGCATAAAGTAGGGTGACTAGGGTGACCAGATTCTGACAAGCAAAAAGTAGAACACAAATATAGAGTAGCCATATTACCCGATTATAGCGGGTACCACTCGGTTTTCAGGTCCTATATTCGTCCCCCGCTTAATCATCTCTTAATCACGAAAACCACACAATTTTTGGATTGGAGAAAAAATTAAGACGATTTTGATAAAATGTTAAATTCAACGTAAATCGCCACATCTCTATGTCAATCTCAATCGCGAATCGCAATTGAGTTAAATTTGGACTCGCGCTCACGCTTAGGCTCAGTCTGAGCTATTTGGCCAGTGCCCGTGCGCAGAGCCGTTTGCTAATAAAAAATTTGATCTTAAAGCTTTGCTGGCGTCTACTATTAATCCAATGTTCTAATGCACAGTGGTTTTCTTTGTGTAGTTCATGTGTTTTTAGTGTAATGTACTGGAGGTTCTACACGAATGAATATTCGTTTGTGAATGTTGTGACAAACATACTATTATTCATGACTCCATGACTTCATATAAATGATTTTGTTTCTTTGAGAGAAAACCATATGAACAATATCTGCCATATGTCGCTTGCATTTTTTTTTTGAAAACTTTCATTATAAATATCCTTACAGTTACAGATATCTTACTGTAATACTTACTTTACAATTCGAGATTCAAATTTGTTTCTCCGGATGAGACCGTATGAACCGTATGAACAATATCTGCCATATGTCGCTTGCATTTTTTTATTTTTTATTTATTTATTTATTTATTTTTTTTTTGGAAAACTTTCCTTATAAATATCCTTACAGTTACAGATATCTTACTGTAATACTTACTTTACAATTCGAGATTCAAATTTGTTTCTCCGTATGAGACCGTATGAACCGTATGAACAATATCTGCCATATGTCGATTGCATTTTTTTTTTTTTTTTTTTGGAAAACTTTCCTTATAAATATCCTTACAATTACAGATATTTTACTGTAATACTTACTTTGCAATTCGAGATTCAAATTTGTTGAACTTAATAAAACATTAGAGACAAGTTAAATTAAATTAAATTTGCTTTACTTTAGTTTCGTTAGAAAAGTACATTGGAAATGTACCTTAACAAAGAAATCACTTTAAAAAATGGTCAGGAGGATCCCAGGTCAGTACTTTGTAATACACAAGTTCACATCAGTATTTACCGTTTAAAATTCCCCGCTTTTTAAATTTTAAAATATGGCAACCCTACACAAATATAATAGTGTATGATAGTTTACTGCGTCGGCAATACGAATGTCCTTATTTCATTTAACGTTAACTTTAAAAGCACTGAACAAAAGTATTGAAGGAATTCAACCAGTGGCGTATTTAGGAGGTGCTTCCGGGCTTAAGCTCCCCCGAAATCTTACTTACTATAGTAAAGTATATGAAATATCTTGCAGAATTTTCACATTTTCAGGCAAAGCCCCCCCCCACGAAAGTTAGCAAAGCCCTCCCCGAAACAAAATCGTAAATACGCTACTGAATTCAACACAAATCCAAATGCTTTGATGAATGTCAAAGTGGTTTATTTTCAAGAACATACAGTAAAACTTCGTGTAGGGCTAAAGACTTTTTAAATCAATTTTCTGAGCGTAGAATTATTTTAAGGAATGAGGGAAAATTTATACCAGCACGAGGGACTTCTACTTGGTTATGGGGCGTTTACACTTAGTCGATTTAGTCGCACGACTAAATCGACTCGCTGCATTTGCCACTAAATCGAAGCAACTTGCCGAATCAGATTGATGGATGTGTTCAATTATTTCAACCACAGAAAATAGAACGTCTTTTAATTCAGTTGCCAGTCGATTAGTCGCCTTCGATCAACATGCGATTAAGTTGAAGACCCGTTTACACGGTCGATTAAGTTGAAAGTGACGTCAATTCAACTGAATCGAACGCAAATCGACTAAGTGTAAACGCCCCATAAAGGTGACTAGCGATCCAGCTTAAAGACAGGCATACTTTGGAATCTGCGTGAATATTCCGAAGACCATTGTTGACTAGGTGCGAAATCATAAACAATCGAAGAGGGAAAACAGAGAGTTTTAAAAAAGTACCAGAATGTTACTACATAGAGTTCACATCTTTCAATACTCATAAATATTAAACTATGTAAGATTAGGAACAATATTAACCAGTAGTTAAGACTTTAATTACTTATGAAAGCATGTTACTTACATATGCATTATTCCAATTAATTTGCGAACTTCTGACAATATTGTCTCTTTATGCACCCACCCAAAATAAGTTATTAATGAGGGGAATTTTCTTTCAAAAGTGTTAAGTGTAATATGATCTTGAAGCTTTGCTGGCGTCTACTATTAATCCAACACCTACTCTGGCAGCAATCCCGAGAATATTGGATTAATGTTAAGTGTAATGTTATCATCTTCTCAACTCCTCCAGGATTTCGAACCATTTAATTAATGTTACGTCATGAATAGTAATTTTAGCACTCCATACCGTAATGTTTTGCGTCAACGCAACGCAAAATTTGTGATTTTGTTTTGATAAACTCCTGCGCTGCAGAATTTTGCGAAGACTCGTATGGAATGATCCACCTACTCAAACATTACGTCCGTAACACTTCCCTTTCACGAAATTTAACCATGAAAGATACAAGTTTCTGTATTATATTAATGTGACTATGAATTATTATTAATATTATTATTATTATTATTATTATTATTATTATTATTAAATTGGCATATTAACTATGCCAATTATCACAAATTATCACTCAAATCTTTTTTCGTTGGCTTGAACCGGTACGAAATGATGCTTCAATTCTTTTAACTTTTCATGGTAATTACGGTTATATTTAGTTTGCATTTGCGATTGTGAAATTTAGTTATATTGAGACAAAACAATTATTGCCAATTGCTCTTTATGAATATTGGATTAAATTCATATAATAAGATAATAAATTATTATTCCTAACTGTTAACTGTATTTTCCACTATCCATTTCCTGGGATGAACACACGAAATCTATTTTGCTCCGAAATTTCTCATACTCGCGGGTAGTGGTCAGCGGAAGTGACGAAAGCGGTCTTACAGCTGAACCACGTTGATTTAGTAAAAAGCAGGTAAGGCATGAATTTATATATTTGTTTTGATTGATCGTATGTGAGTGTTACTGTATGGACTACAAAGTGTATTCATATAATACACTTACATTGCCAAATGTTAATCTGAAATTCTCAATGTGTGACGGTATCTTGAAATGCAAACACCGTACGAACAAATGAATATCGAAAGTGTCATGTTAAATATTTCAGCCTGTTTTGATTTTAATAATTTTGGCATCATATGAAGTTCTAGGCAGTAATAACTGAGCTATAAATGTTAATAAAGTGATATATGATAATCTTCATGCGAAAAAATAAGCATATATACGTCGTATATTACGTGTGGCATCCTGTTTTTAAAGTGCAAGGGGTCATTCTGCAGTGAATGGAACGGTAATATAAAACCTACCAGCGTTGTTCAAGTGAAATACGGTTGAATTTATATTTGTTACATCCCATAATTATGATGCAAGATTCAGTACCAAATAAAAGCTTTAGGCTAATATTTTTTAAAATCGATTTTCAAACGTGCATAAGTTGATATTGTACCTCTTATTGCATGCACATCTGTTCGTAAGTGTTGTGCCTGAAATCAGATTCTAGACTATCGGTACTTTCATAGTATCGCAAGTGAAATTAATGAGCCGTTTAAATTAAAGAGGGCCAATTTTTCACAGTGATTTTTTTTTTAAGAAAAGAGATTAGCTACTTCATCATACTTTTTTAAAAAATATTTCTCCAGACTACTATATCGGAGAGAAAAATAAATCTGTGGTAATATCACATCAAAATAGGAGAATTTTGATTTATTTTTGGTTTTTCTTTCTTTTTATAAGCTAAAAATAGGGTCAAGTACTGGAGAGTAGGCTCAGAAATATGAAAAGTGCGTAAAATTTTGAGGAAAAGAATGGTAAATCGGACATTTTCCGTGTAATTCGTCAAAGGTGAAGTTTAATGTTGCATTTGTAAATGTTAAGCTTCATCATCTTGCACCATATGAGTATCATTAGCGATCAACAGGAAGCCAACCAGATTTGGTTGACACTATTGGGAATGGTACCCAACCCTATCTGGTTGTCAGGTAATACACGCTCCAGTTGCGCATCAATAAGTAAAGCCGTTTTATAGTACTATACACTACAGTAGAGTAGAGTGGGTGGGCTAAAGAAGGATTGGGTTAGCTTATGGTTCGGGAAGTGTGCACTTATTTTGTAAACATTAATGTAGTGTAGTTCCTTGTACCTAGGTAAGGATACCAGCTAGAGTGAACATTGTAAAATTTACCACTATTTTCAGGTAACGCATGCTCACGGTGAAATGAGGCAATTAGTTCCCCGTATTCAAACGGGTCAGTCGCATATGGTGGATGTGACGTTTATATTTTCCCTTTCATGATAACGTATTTTGGTAAAGAAGATTAATTATTATGTTTTGTAGAGCAACACAGATTATTGGAATCGAGTAGAAAGCGTGGTAGATGTGGGAAGATCTTTTTTTAGCTGCATACTAATTGTATACCCACCTTCACTGGCACGCCTGTCCACTAGAGATTTATTGTTTACAACTAACTTATTGCGATTTTTTTTTAGTCTCGACCTAGGACAGTTTGAATTGTATTTTTTGCATTGTACTTTTTGTTGCGCACGTCCAAGCCGCTGTATTTATACGCAAAACGGTAAATCTCTTCTAGGGCGAATCTGCACCGGAGAAGGTAGTTCCTCCCTTTAGAAACACTTTCTAAGGGGGTAACAGTAAATATCCTGAAAAGAAGTTACATTTTGACATTTTTAAGCCCTACCATTTTTTTAACTACTCAGCGGCATAAATGCCCGAGATAATATGAGAAAGTGGTACTGATAATTAACAATGAATGATCAAATACATAAGTTTCATGACTTAATCCTTGCGAGATTGAAGACCGCAACAGACACAATGCCAGCTATTGTTTCTAAAAGATGAACATTTTCGGTAATTTCTGTTCACATTAGGTTAATTTATTGTTAAGTTAGGTTAGGTTTGTTTAGTTGAATTTAGATTAGGTTAGGTTAGTTTAATTTGGATTAGTTTATGTTAGTGTTGAGGGTCCAGCATAATTTTCCAAAAATGATAGAACTTCGCATATTTCTGCTTAGGTTAGGTTAGGTTAGATTTGATTACGTTATGTTAGGTCTAAACACTTGCATCATCCGTTTTTCCTATAAATTTTGTGTTTTTTGTTCTTCTGGACCCCTTCTGCTAAACGACATACTATGAGAAATTAGTGCTGATAATGAAATTAACAATGAATGATCAAATGCATAAGTTTCATGACCCAATCCGTGGGAGATTCAAAACCGCAACAGACACGATTAATACGTCTTGACAGTGGTATCAATTTATAGTGGTAATTGAGCACAGTGTATCCTAGTCCATCATCGTAACCGTGGGTTTTCTCGGGGTTCCTCCGTCCTCTCCCGCATTATCATTCCATCAATTCTTTCATAATCATCCAGTTTAATTAGCCCCGTGTTCGCCTGTAGGGCATAATTGATTAACGTTAAATATATAAAGATTTAAATTTCATTTATATACCCACTTTCGCTGACGCGCCTGCTCCCTACGGATGCACCCACTCCCTACCGCTTGTGCCTCCCCCTGTTCCTGCTGCACTCCTGCACTAACTCGATTAGATAGCATTCGTGCTATGTACTGACCATATAGCACAAGTTGGTTCGTGTTTCATGCACTAGTTTTTATGCCATATTTCCACACTGTATTTATACTCATCACAATAACTAATAACACAACATAAGCACTACTAAGTGAACCAGAGTCGCTACCGAATTGGGGAAGAAACTAAATAATGTCCATGGATGTAATTTATAAGGCTTGAATTGATAGTCATTAATTCACTACTAAGATTTTGCTCAAACGTTCGTATTAGTAAGTTTGACACTTTGAAAAACAATAAATTCATACCTTATATCTTCCCGTGATATATAGCTTTTGTGTTTTCTCCGGTACAGTAATGATGATAGTAATAATAATAATAATAATAATAATAATAATAATAATAATAATAATAATAATAATAATAATAATAAAAGTTAATAATGTATAATGATAAAGCAAAATAAATGTTTGCCTTAGATACTTGGGCGCCCGAAGGTAAGGGCTGGTGGAGCCCGAAACCCCCCTGGCTCACGAAAATGTATTAAATTTGTTAAGATTATCTTAATATAAATAGAAAATACCAAACGTAATATAGCAACTAGGGATTTGAGCCCCTCCCCTCTGGAGAATTTTCTTCGGGCGCCCATACTTAGATGTAGTAAAGTAAATATATTAGTTTCCTTTATTATTGTGCAAGAAAAGTGGATCACTTTCTTTGTTGTTTGGGGCTGCAAGAGCTTTCCTGAATTATTTTCAACTGCTTGTTCTGTGGCTTTATTCAGCGGATTAAATTCACTGTCACATCAAATCAAATCACTTTATAACAGGGTTGGCTGGTTTAAACCAGCTGTTTTTTTTTTTTTTTTCAAAAAAAAAAAACAACTGGTTTAAAATATATATATATATATATATATATAAATGCTTTAAATCGTGTGAACTTCGTGGTGACGTTTCCACATCTGCATTACATTTATCTACTTTTCACCTTTTAATCAAGGGGTCCCGTGTTTAATTCTCGGTCGAACCACAACCCATCTTTCAAGTGTAAACCAAGTACCGATTCGAGGTGTCCCTCTAAGCGAAAGTCTTCTCCGTGATAACCTTGGTATGTCATAATAATGTTAAACCTAAACATACGAATTGAAACCAAATTATATATTTCTACTTGAGTGAATGCCTGTCGTTTTATAAAGAAGCTAAGGTTGCTTAAATATATTGATAGAAATTGCCAAATTTATCAACTGCCTACGTAGCTTCCAATATCAGCTTGGATTTGACTTGGTTTTAATTTTATTGAATGATATATACATACCAAATTTGTAATTTAATACCTCAGTTTTAGCGTAGTGATTATGATACGTTAACCTTAAAATTTTACATACAAATACATTTAAAGTAATAACGTAATTTTCCCAATGGCTAAGGCGGGAGTTTCCCGATTTATATATAATTCTGTATAATGTTTTTACTTGTGTAACTGCTTATCTTTTTGTCCTTCTGAAATAACTCTTTGACAATTATATTAACAAGTAGGCCTATGTAAAGATCAGTACAACGTATTTTTATCAGAAGTCCTTCGTGAGTGAGTCGGTAATCGCATTTGTGACCAATTAGTCTCGGTTTCGTGTCCAAATGGACAATTTCTCTTGGATGTAAGCCGAGAAGCGGTTTGGATTCCGCTTTAAGCTTATATGACCCCTTCCAGCATAACTTTGTTGTTGTATAATAACACCAAAGGGAAACAAACTAATTTCTGTCCATATTTAATATAAATACGTAGAGTAAATTATTTAAACAAAAAAAAAAAGTTTAAATCAATAAAACCTGTTTTTTTGGTTTTTTGGTTCCGCACTTTTGGTGCAAGGGTTCGTAGTTGATAAGAGACCTCTTGTTAAGCTGATTGTTGATATAGACATTTTAAAATAAGTATCAGGAAGTCACTAGTATAGAGCGTTGTTAGCGAAAACCATGTTTCATTAGTTTATGTATTTATTTTTTAAAGCACAAGACCTACAATTTAAAGTGGAATCCGAACCACCCTTTGGTTTGCAACCGAGAGAAATTTTTCTCCGTCTAGATTCGAACCTGGGATCCCTTGATAACAAAGACGAAGTGTTTACTTACTTATCCACGAAGAACACCTGAAAGAAGTGGCGTTGCACTGATCTCGTGAATATTTTAACAATTATTTCAGAAGGACAAAGAGATTCGTAAGTGAACAAGTGAAGTTAGTTTACAGTTATACTAATTATTGAAATAATCGGAATAGTTTCATAACACTACAGAACTAATTTAGTCCAAGTTAGTTCACAAAGTCAGGAAAGAAATACAGTAACTTAATTTACATATCAATAAAAGAAATGAATTGGTATTATTTAGTTTCTCCCCCAAATCACTTGGTAGTGATTCTGGTTTATTTGGTAGTGATTACGGTTTGTTATTTGTAACTGTCATGTAGTCATGCCAGAGTGGATGTTTGGCATAAAAACTACAGTGCATGAAACGCAAACGAACTTGTGCTAGGTGACCAGTAAAAGAGTATGAATGCTATCTAACCGAGTCTAGGTAGGAGGCAGCAGAAGGGCCCAACCAATAGCGGGGTAAGGGGGGTTGCGCGAAGGAGCAGGCGCGTCAGCGACGATGGGTGTACGCATGAACAAGGTCGTTTACATCGGCTTACTATAAGTCACGGTACCGAGTCTGGAACCGTCGATGGATTTGGGGATGCTACTAAATGCCATGCGTAAATGAATAAATATGTGAATCATTTCAGTTCACTCCGATTTTGGAGTAATGCTGTTGGAATCAGAATAAATCGTTATTCCGATAACGAATGATTATAAAAAAGAATTATTGGAATAACAGCGTAAAATATATGCGAATGACTTTATCGACACTACTCTAAACCTTTCATGCATATACATATGCTGAAAATGCTTTTTATTTCAATAAGTCTGTACTTATGTTTTCGAGCTTTGTAATGTATGAGAAAAGATCTAGATGGTTTGAGATAAGTGGAAACATCACCACGAATTTCACATGATTTGATATTTTTGTTTTTAAAGCTGGTTTAAATCAATTGCTTTTTTTTTCTTTTTTCTTTCTTTCTGGACGAGGGGTCACGGTGGCTCAGTAGTAGAGCTCTCACCTCTGGTGCATGGGGTTCCTGGTTCGATCCCGGCCAAGTAAGTTTGTGGTTGACAACAGTGTGTCCGTGAGTTTTCTCGTGGTCTGCCCGTTTCCTACCAACTTCTTCTTCCACTAGTTATTCCATTATCAGCCAATTTGCCTTAATCATTCACTCCCTTAGCCTAACAGGCATAAAAGTGGGACGTTAAACTGAGAGATTTCATTTTCCAGTTTTAGACGAAGATCTCCACTACAACCATCATCTTGGGCGAGTCTTTTTCACTGTATAAGGGGAGGAGAGGAACAGTGGTTTATTTTGTAAATTCCTCACCCCTGGGACAGGGCATGTGAGTTTGTGGTAGACAAGGTCGTATCCATGGGTTTTATCAGGACACTCTTTCTCCTCTTTTTCTTTCCTATTCAACCAATTCTTTCATAATCATTCGCTTGCATCAATCTTTCAGTTTTACGTCCCGCGATTATGCCCTTTAGACTAAGGGAAACCAGGATGTCTATCGGTCACGAAAGTAACGAAATGTAGCTTTTAGGTCACGATTTTTTTTAACTACAAATGTAAGTAGAGATTGGAAAATGTTTTTCTATAAAACGTCCAAATTCACCATCAAAAATGTCTATGGCCTGTTTTAGACGCTATCAAATCGCAAGTAAAGTACATTTCTATTGCATGGATGAAATTTCGACCTAAGTCGCACCCAAATACGCTCTTGAAAATGTTAAGAAATTTTTCGATTTGGTGAAGAAAAGGTCACGAAATTTCATTTTGAAATTTTAGTAGACACTCGGGAGACGATAATAACGCAAGTGAATGATGATGGAATGAGAAAGTGGGAGTACCCACGAGAAAGCCCACGGACGCGATGTCGTGCACCACGACCGGGGATCGAATCTGGGACCCAACGCATCAGGAATAAGCGCTCTATCACTGGGCCACAGTGAGTGGCCCTCTTACTTGCATCAATCATCCGTCTCGCTTTGTCTATAGAGCACAGCCATGGGACATTAAATTAAAAAAAAAAAAAAAAAAATCCACGGTAGTACTCCGTGCTTCTTGATATGGTCAACCACTTAGGACGTTCCACAAATCTCTCTATTGTCTCTTGTTGTTTAATTAAGAACAGCTTTTGTCCAATGGTCATTTATGGTTTAACGTGATCGTCAGTATTGAGCCTTGTTGTCACTGGTCGTTTCTTTAAGCAATATAGTCCACCCACTCCACATCAATGCCTTGATTAGGGGGGCGCGGTGGCTCAGTGGTAAAGCGTTTACCTCCGGTGCTCGGGGTTCCTGGTTCGATCCCAGCTCGCGCCGTGTGAACTTTGTGGTGGACAAACATCGTGCTCATGGGTTTTCTCGGGGTTCTTCCGTTTCCTCCCACTTTCTTCATTTCACTCATTATCACCGTCTCTTTTAGCCTAACCGACATAACCGTGGGACGTTAAACTTAAAGATTTCATTTCAATGCCTTGATTTTAACTCCTCCCAAATGTCTGATTCATGTGATGCCCTCCTATATTTTGCCCTCGCAGCTGATCTAGTGGCTAGCGTTTATGCTTTGATGCACGTAGTCCCGGGTTCGCTTCCCGGTGGGGAACACAAAAAAATTGATTTCACAATCATTCTTCTTGTTTATCGTAAAGGGCATAATCGAGAGACATTAAACTTAAAAAAAAATATTTAAATTTTTTCCTATGTATTTTTGCTAGTGATTTCTAGATATATCTCTCCACACTAGAAGTCGTGTATTCTGTAGTTAGTGAATGTCCTGATTTTGTTAGTTTTCACATCTCCGATCCGATCTAGTAAAAACAGTCAGAATAAAGTAATTGAAAAGTTTATTTACTCTTTAAACACACGATTCCCGGCGGGAGCTCATGTAGTTCGGATTCCAAGTTAATCAGTAGATCCACGTCTCATATAGCCTCGCTGATGAACGGGACGCTACACTAAAATCAACTCAAGTATTTAAACACACGAGTATTTATTTTTTAACAGGAAGCTTTCTCTTCCGAATACCAGCCTACGTTAATACATCTGCTAATTTCTTCTATACCCTTGCCATCTATGGCGAGATCTTTTTGTCCCAAATAGGCGTTTGATTTCCTTGAGAAGTTGTTGAACATTACTTTTGTCTTTTTATGCAGTGAGTACTGAATGCACTAAACTGGCACATAATTATAATTTAATTTAAACTTTTGAATGCGTCTGAATATTCATTGATGCCGAAATTTACAGTTGGAACTCCCACTTTCGTTAGCTGTATATATTAATAATGTACTTTGAATTACATTTC
The DNA here is from genome assembly GCF_964235325.1 of Thermobia domestica. NCBI lineage: Eukaryota > Metazoa > Arthropoda > Insecta > Zygentoma > Lepismatidae > Thermobia > Thermobia domestica. Next base: position 26,028,782 of record NC_137471.1, read on the forward strand.
GTGGCTTCCCAAGATCGGGATTCCCCATTCAAAATTTTGGGATTAATAAGTATTCAGAGTTAAAAAGTTCATAAAATTTTACTATTTATTTTGTAACAGAATGAATCCGTTTTTAAAACTTTTGATTTTAAATTATACAATTAGATAATAGTTATATAGCCTACTTTATATATAAAAAAATAAATAAAGGGGTGTCTATCGGACACGAAAGTCATCAAAAAGTTACGAAATCAAAAAACGGTCATGAAGGTCAAGAAAACGTCACGAAATTTAGCTTTTAGGTCACGATTTTTTTCATCTGTACAAATACTGGAAAAATATATATTTTATTTTGTTTTATAAAACGTCAAAATTCACCACCAAAAATGTATATGGTCGGCTTTAGACGCTACCAAATCGTAAGCAAAGTACGCTTCTATTGCATGCATAAAAATTCGGCTTAATTCGCACCCAAATTTCATCTTAAAAATGTTACTAAATTTTATGGTTTGGGAAAGAAAAGGTCAGGGAATTTCATTTTGGAATTTTAGTAGACACCCTGATAAATTTTGTGGATGATATTCAGTGCATCACATTAGACACGTTTTAATTAACTCATTTCATACTTGCGGTGGCTCAGTAGTAGAGCGTTCACCTCTGGTGCTAGGGGTCTCGGGTTCAAACCCTGCTCCCGCCAAGTGAACTTTGTGGTGGACAAACACCGTGTGCGTGGGTTTTCTCGGGGTTCTTCCGTTTCCTCCCACTTTCTTCATTCCACATTTAATTCATTACTCATCATCACCGTCTCCATTAGCCTAACCGGCATAACTGTGGGACGTAAAACTCGAAAATTTCAGTTCATTTCATTTCATACTTGCAACAGTTTCATGTTTTAAATTGCTAGGTTAATTTCTGCCGTTGCTACTTGCTTCATTCCCTTTGTAAGCCCAATACTAAGATCGGATAGAAATCAAATTAGTTCGAGGTTAATTGAATTGAGGCGGATGGGGAGGGTATCCTGATTCCCATCTTATCTTGTATTTGATACAGAAGTGTGCGTCATGTAGCAGCCAAAAAGTCAGCCTGTTTAGTAGTTCAAAACGTGCAACACTTTTAAGTATGTATATTATAGTGTTTATTGTTCTCATATTATTTCATTAAGCGCTTAAATCTGTACACGAGCTTTAGACTGGGAAAAGAAATTATTTCTTGAAGACAAACACTCAATATAATTCGCCTATATGTGCAGAATTAAATTTGAATGAAGAATTTAACCTGACTTGGTGTGGAAGTGCAAGGGCACATATTAGATTAGAAAAAAAAAACAGATATATCACCGTGATTTTCGAAAGAATAAAGAGCATTCGAACGCATTATGATCAGTTATCATGAATTCGGGAGTACTATGGGTCAGTGGTAGAATGCTTACCTCTGGTGCGTGGGGCCCTTGGTTCGATCCCCACCCCAATAAGTTTGTGGTGGACAGAATCATGTCCGTGAGTCTTCTCGGGGTAATCCCGTTTCCTCCCAAATTCTCATTCCACCAATTCTTCCATCATCATTCACTTGCTTTAATCATCGTCTCCTTTTGTCGAAAGGGCATAATCGTGAGACGTTAAGCTGAAAGATATTTCATTTCAGTATGTCAGGAAAGAGAACACGATACCCCAGGAGTGTTGCAGTGGCTCAGTGGTAGAGCGCTCACCTCTGGTGCGTAAGGTCCCAGGTTTGATCCCAATGTTGACATTAAGTGTCACTGAGACGGGCCGAATGCCACAAGACAGTGCACATACTTTTGCCACAGTTGTTGAACGAGAGATGTTCTGTACAATCGTAATGTAAATTGCAGTAAGTTGTTACAAGAGAGATTGTATCCAGGTATGTAGAAAAGACGTTGTGTAAGAACATGTAAGAGTGATTATCAGAATATGTAGAATAACAAGATTAGTATACAGGGTTGGCCAAATGTAGGTTGGCCAAATGTAGACCAAAAAAAAAATAATAATAAATAAATAAAAATAAATAAATAAAATAAAAATAAAGTGAAGCTGAGAATACGATTGTCCTATATTATTTCAATAATTGATAAATACTTGTAACGCACAATAGCATACTTCAGGCTAGAAACCACTTAGACTATACTTCTTAAGAAGAGCTAAGATTCGAATAAAAATATTTGCTATCACACCAAACTCTCACCAAGTGGACTTTGTGCTAGACAGCACTGTATACGTGCGTTTTCTCGCGGTTCTCTTGTTTCCCTTAGACTCGGTTCATGATCGTAGGACATAAAACTAAACAATAAAATAAAATAGCTAAGTGGCAGAGTTCATTTCTGGTACGAGTGTTCTTCTGTTCGTTTTCAGACTGAGTTAGTTCATGAGTTCGCAATTTTTTTTTTTTCATAATCTTTAAAGATGAGTTCCTTCGAGTTACACAGTGAAAATATGTGACTGGTCCCAGAATCTAACCCGGATCCATATTTTATCATTATCAGTGAGTTAACCTTACTTAATCAATCCTCATCCATACCAGCAGCAACCGGGACCCAGTGTGAGAGCGGTCACTTCTGATGCAAAGGTTTCCTGGTTCGATCCTAGGCGAGTTTGTATTAAATGACTTCACTTGAGAACTACTTGGTGGACCACCATCAACTTTAGCCAGGACGCAGAGAGTTAAAAGTTAGGAATAGTTTATTGAAGAAGGTGATATTGAAGCCGCAAGTGTTACAAATAAACCATTGAGGTTTTAACGTTGGGCAGTAGGTCAAAAACTGTAGTAGATAGTGGTTTCCTATAATCAATTTAGGATCAGTAGATCAAAAGCTGGTAATGGATAGAAAGAAGGGGTTTCGTATAATCGATTAAGGATTAGTAGGTAAAAAACTGGTAATGGATAGAAGAAGGGGTTTCCTATAATTATTAAAAGTCAGTAGATCAAAAACGTAATAGATAGCAAGAAGGGGTTTCCTATAATCGATTAAGGGTTAGTAGATCAAAAACTGTAATAGATAACAAGAAGGGGTTTCCTATAATCGATTAAGGGTCAGTAGATCAAAAGCTGGTAATGGATAGAAAGAAGGGGTTTCGTATAATCAATTAAGAGTTAGTACGTAAAAAACTGGTAATGGATAGCAAGAAGAGGTTTCCTATAATCGAATAAGGGTCAGTAGATTAAAAGCTGTAATAGATGGCAAGAAGGGGTTTCCTATAATCGATTAAGGGTCAGTAGATCAAAAACTGGTAATGGATAGCATGAAGTGGTTTCCTATGCTCGATTAAGGGTTCCAAGAATATATTACTCCCATTTCCGGTTTAAATATTTGAGAAAGTATTACGCCATAGAAACCCAGCCCACTCCAATATCTTCTACTATTACATTGTCCTGTAAAGCGTGGTTATAAGTTCTAGGGACCAGTAAAGTCCAGAAACTCTGTGTTGTGATGCTCATGTCCAGGATACAAGCTAAGAATATTTTTCCGTTATTAAATACGCATCCAGCTTCAGTAAGTAAATAAGCTGCATCTCCATTCTTACCACTGTGTAGATCTTCCACTCCCGGTTTCAGTATCGAATTCCCCGTCCAGGGGTATAACCAGGGCCGGATCTGCCATATGTGCAACACCTGCATTTGCACGGGGTGGCAAAATCTGTCATAACTGTATCATTTAAAATAAATATGTCTTGATGGAAACGGACTTCATGATGATGGTAGTTAAATTTACTAAGCTTGCCTTCTATTTGAATACTACATTGATCAATCATGTTTAGGTCGCATTAGTTTAAGGTCACATGGAGAGTTATAAAGCAAATGATCAAACAAATCCCAGCATGGATTGCTTAATTGTTGTCAAATACAAGAACTCAATTCCCGAACAGTAGCGAACTCCTGTTTCCATTTGGTTAGTTATGACAGTTTCGATATGAAAATTAGTCTTGTCTTTGTCACAAACAAGTTCCTTATCATTGAAGGTGGAAACTTTTTTTATTTTATTTTTAAGAGATGTAGAAGGAAAATCAAGAAATAAAGATTCTTTGTGGATGTGTTTGCTGTATCTTTCACTAACATAATAGATTATTATTATTAAAAAAGAAGAAGACATAACGTAATTGTAGTGTTCAGGCATTTCTGAGTACGAACTCCTTTTATTAATAGGTTACTGTTATTATTGTTCAGTGAATTATATATTTTTATTATCGCTACAGTAAATAAAATTATGATGAGGTAGCATACTTAAAGTAGTGGCTTTTAAGATTTGTTCTTTCTGGAGATGGGGGGCAAATGATGTCATTACACTTGGTGGCAAATTGCCCAGGGCTCGCCCTAAGTATAACCGAAAACACTAAAATATAGGCATATTTTTTTCCCTGTATGCAGAGATGCCAGTATGCGGAATAGATTGTATATCTGCCCTTCTTGAGTGTTGGATCTGTATTGTTCGAAAATCTGTCGTCGTTTCAAAATGTGAAACTAAACTGATTGTTCCTACAATAATTCGTCCGAACTATGCAGACTTCAGAAACCAACGCGGTAAATTGGGGGAAAAGGTGGACAACAGTACATTGACTTATAGAGTGTTCACCTCTGATGCGATGGATTCGATCCCGGCTCATCAGAGCTTGTGGTGGATGCCGAATCTTTCTTAATCTGTTTTCTACCATCCTCCTCAAAGGAGGAGAGAGAGGGGCTTATTGGGAGACCTTTGGTGCTAGGAGTCGCTGGTTCGATTCCAGGCAAAGTAAATTTGTGATAGACTACACCATATCCGTGGATTTTCGTGACCTGTTCTCCCGCATTCTTATTTCGATAGCAACAGATGAAAGGCGATTTTTTTTAAGACTGTGCGTTAGTTTTCTAGAGGACAACGTAGTCTAGTGGTGGTTAGAGCGCTGGATTCATGTCCTCGTGGTCCCGGGTTCGATTCCCGCCGGTACCTCCCCGAATTTTCGGCGTCCACCTAGCGTCGTAAGGCAAAGTGGGAAGTCACGTGAAATAGAAGACAAGACGTTCGTCTCTATGCTGGACATAGTTCCACCAATCGCTGACAGATGGCGTGGAGCGGCTCAGGCCCACAAATTGGGCTGTTACGCCAAGCGGTTTTGATTTGCGTAAGTTTTCTGGTTTAAGTAGTTACTGTCGAATAATGTGTTTTCTGATTGTACGTATTTGTGCTAGCGACAGTACAGTTGTGTTCAAAACAGCTGATATCCTTGAAAATATCACTTGGTTTTATTTGTAGGTGGAATTCTGCTAATCAAAGGTTTATTTTCATAGACACCTCTTTGGCGTTTATTGCAAGTGAAACAATTTTCGTGTTTAGGGACAGAACAGAAAAATCATATCGTTGTACTGGTAAAGAATAAAATATAGGTTTCCTGCTGTACTAAGCAAATTGTTTATCAATGAACTATGAGCGAAACAGTCTTCTTCTTTGTTTCCGTATAAAGCTTGTTTTTCTGACCTCAATTAATCAAATCACGTGTAGCGAGAGAGCTTTAATTAATAATAAAAGGATCCAAGGAATGATTACTTTAGAAATAAATCCTGCCGAAGACCCACCAAAATTCACATGACTCAGGGTCGAAATTTCGACTCTTCGCATCAGGATTGGCTGGTTTAAACCAGCTGTTTTTTTCAAAAAACCCAACTGGTTTAAACCAAAAAACGAAAAATGTTCGTAAAAGTGTAAGTGTTCGTAAAGTCTTGATGAACACACATTTATGGATTATCGCGTGTCACTTCCGCATATTATTTGTATTATATTTAGACCTAAATTCCCCATTCATTACTCAGAGAATATAGTACAAAAGCAATTTATATATATTATATATATATAAGTTTATGAATGTTTCTTTTGTGATTTTTTTATAGTTTATTATTATTGTTATGCAATTGCAATCAAAGAAAAATTCTAAATATTGTTTCGTTTTAATAATGTTTACTATTGTTAAATTAATCGAAATGCCTATTTTTTGGGGGGGAGGGGTCATTTACTGAAATCAGAAGTATCTTTGCTATCTATGGGTCAGAGGTCATCTATGAGTCAGAGCCAAAGTGGACACAAATAATTCTTAGCTTTATTCACTTTTCTTAGTGATATGCAAATTAAGTCGTCGTATTTCTTTAACTTGGACTAGCAAAAGTCGTAGTGAACTAACTTGGACTTAATTAGTTCTTCTATACTCTGAAATATTTTGAAATGGTCCATCTGTAATTATGTATAATGGTTTCATTTGTGCAACTGTTTATCTTTTTGTCCTTCCCAAATGACTCTTGACAATTAGACAATTATACAGGGTGTTTGAAAACAACACCGACAACGTTTAGGAAGTGATTCCTGACACCAAGATAAAGAGGATAGACCAACTTGGGTGCACAAATGCTTCCTTTCGGAGTTATAGGCTGCCGAAAACATGAAAAACTAAATTTTAGAGATCCATAGCTTCAGAACTATGAAACGTACAATAGTCGGTTTAAGACTTCACTTAGGAACTAATATTAGCTCTATCCAAATATCCAACTTTCAGAATCCTAAGGTACTCACGCAACAATTTTTATGGAGGGAGTTTGGTTACTGGCATATAATCTGAAGTACTCACCAACTACCTCTATAAAAATAGTTGCGGAAGTACCGCAGGATTCTGAAAGTCGGATATTTGGTTAGGGTATACACTAGTTCCTAAGTGAAGTCTTAGCCCGACTACTATAGGTCCCATAGTATTGGAGCTATGGACCTCTAAAATTTAGTTTTTTATGTTTTCGGCAGCCTATAACGCCGAAAGGAAGCATTTGTACACCAAGGTTGGTCTATACTTTTTGTCTTATCTTGGTGTCAGGAATCACCTCTCAAACGTTGTCAGTGTTGTTTTGAAACACCCCATATTATAAGTATGTAAAGATCAATACAACGTATCAGGAGTCCTTGGAGAATGAGTCGGCAGACATATCGCATTTGTGGCCAATTAGTCCCGGTTTCGAGTTCAAATGGAGGACAATTTGTTTCGGATGTAAGTCAAGAAACGGTTTTGGACTCCGCTTTAAGCTTATGTGACCCCTTCCAGTATAACCTGGCTGTTGCATAATAGCACCAAGGTGAAACAAACTTATTTCTGTCCATATGTAATATAAATACATAGAGTAAATTATTTAAACAAAAAAAGAAAAAGGTTTAAACCAAAAAACCGTTTTTTTTTTTGTTTTTCAATAAAAACCATGGTTTTTGTCAACCCTGCTTCGTATTACATATGAGCGTTCTGCTTTATCTTGTTGATTCAGTAAGGAAGCAGTGGATGGAAAGGGGAGGTTAAAAAATGTGTAAAATGTTATTAAAATAGGGAAGGAAATTGGTTGGGGTGTTAACTATATCCTGAGAGACGTAATAGAGGTTACCCTGGAAGGAAAAACAGGGAGAGGATGGAAATGAAGCAATTAGTTTAGGATCATAGTTGAAATAAACTTCAAAGTGTGTGACTTAATTGATGTACCGATGATGATGCTAAAAATTGTTGAAATATTTGAAATTTATTGAAAGGAAGAAAAAAATACAATGAAAATAGTACCAATTGCTATAGTAGATTGGAAATTCCAAAATGTACAGAAGTATATACTTACAGAATTATAGAGTGTAGTTGAATAAAAATAAAAATTATAAAGTCGAGAACATTATCCACAAAATACAAAAGGACAGGCTCCCACTGGGCAGGGAAGTCAGAGAAATTCAGGGAAAAAGACTGGAAATTAGGGAAAGTCAAGAAAATTGTATAAAATATATTTTTCTAACATTAATTGTACACCAATTTCAGTTTAGTGGTTACAGTATGGGACAGTGCTCAGATTTTTATGGATGGTAGGCGGAATATATGAGCAGTTAATTATTATTTGTCTTTATAGAATAAATGTTCTCATGTATAAATATTCACCGTTATTTATTCCTTATTTATATGTCAATGTCATCCGATACCTGTCACGAAAGTCTGGGAATTTTCTGCCAAAGGTCAGGCAGAAATCAGCAGATGCGCCCGAATAAAATTTTTTAGGGAGGGGCCCATCTCCATGGTTTCTATATTACGTTTGACATTTAATGTACGTGATTTGCTATATTACATATACATTTTCGTGAGCCAGAGGGGGGCCCGGGCCCACCCTGCCTTTCTTTTCGGGCGCGCATGGATGTCAGGGAAATAGATTTCTCAACATCAATAGGAACCCTGAAGGAAAGAAAAATAGTGTAGGTTACTCCATGGAAATTAGTTAAATCCAAATTTCCTTCATCATTATTTAAAGGAAATCGGAGTTACATATTTCATATACTAATACAGTTTAACATACACGATATTCCAAGGGTGACAGGGTTCCGAATTTCGGAAGTTCCATTGTCCAGTCACGGTTAGTATAATTCTTCATATTGTTTCGTATTCCAATATTTGTTTTCGTAATGAGATAAAGGGGTCACATAAGCAGATGGTTGTGTGTAATCTATACATTGTTCAGCGTAAGCTGTAAACTTCGATAAACAAAATATTTGTATCCTTCCGCTTGTCACAAATACGATTGGCTAGTGATGTATCACTCCCACTCTCCACGGGGAGGAGCAAATTATACACGTGCATTTTGACAATACTGTCTCGTGTTGTCCAGATACTTACAGTAGCAGCAGAAAAGAAAGAAAAGAAACTCGAAAGATTAAAAAAAAGTATTTGGATTTCGCTGGTAAACAATTGTTGCTTAGTGAGTAAAGGTTTACCTTGTTGGTGTTTCACCACAACACTCGCGGAACCGGGATTCATGCCAGTCATCTTTTAGACTTTAAAAGCAGAACACCTGTCCACAATTGAGTTGGCGCCATAATTACTGCGCATGCTTAGTGTTTATTTCTATTGTTTCATTAGGCACACTCGTTTGCAGTATTATTAGATAATCCGTATTATATTTTTGTCATTTATAATAATATAGCAGTTTTATATGAAGCTTCATAGTAAAAGTAATAATGCAATCACATGAACTATTTTGCGGAGGAGTACAACCGTCGGTAGGACAACAGCGAATCAGCGAGATTTAGTTTCACGTGGCTTTGTTTATCGGAGTTTAGAGCTTACGCCGAACAATGTATAGTTTCTTTAGATCAGCTGATTAATACATTAATTTATGCTAGACGTTACTTCTGTAATATTTTTTCAGTTCATTTTATCATACTTTTTTTTTTTCATTGAGAAATGGAACGTTTGTAGATTTTCATATTACTCTCGTCTTTTACCTATATCGGTGACTTATTGTGCTATACAGGGTGGCCCATTAATTATGTATATAATGTTTCAAAGACTGCGGTAAAGGAACATGCAACGTAACTTAAACATAAACACATTACTCTTATACATTTTTTTACAAGAATTTTAATCTCTGTTCTCTGTGGCATGGTCCATCAATGCACCGTTAAAATCAATACATGCCTGGAAACGAACAGCAACGTCACAAGCAGCTTTACAAACCCATACTGGTATCTTGTGGAACTTTTCTCTGATAGGTTCCCGTAGTTCGGTCAAATTGCATGTGTGATGTTGATAAACTTTGTTCTTTGAAACACGGCATAAGAAAAAGTCAGGTGGTGGCAAATCGGGAGATCGAGCTGGCTACTCCACAGACCCACGTCGACTGATCCAACACACAACGCACACGCTGTTCCAGAGACAACCGTTACACTATCCTGTCTGGCATACGCTAACGGTTCCGCTATCCTGTCTGGCATACACTAACGGTTCTAAGACCAGTGACCGTTATTCTCACTCTCAGGCTACACAATGTTGCCATATCGAAACTTTTTGTTCAGAATTACAAACACTACAGTCAGTCAAACATCATATGCATGATTAAGGGTTACCCTGTAGAATCCAAACTCGCGAGCTTCCCCCCCCCCTCCTTAACACAGTAATTGACTATGAGCCCAAGTCCGAGAGACCCTGAATTAGGTTTGTGAGTTAGAGCTCGGACCCCCCTTAAAGGTAGTGATCCCGAACTCTTAGCGACCTTGAGCCCAGTAAACGTAGTGAGTGCGAACCTCATTGAAAATAACGATTCTAATCTCCGGCGTTTGCCAACCAGAGGTAACATGTACCTCATTAAGATTTTAGTGAGCACAAGCCTAATGAAGGCTAGCGAGCTGGAGCTAGTATAAGCCAGAGATGGTGTGTGCCTCTTTAAGATGAATAAACACGGATCTCACTGACAGCTCGTTATGGCTATATGTTTAGCGTACGCATCTTTGGCGTGGGAGACCTAGGTTTTATTGCCGTTAGTAGCTCATGTGATTCGGAACCCACGTTAAGCTGTAGGTCCAATTTTGCTCTGTCCTCGCTTGTTGGTTGATTCGAGTCTGCTGAACAGAACACAACCTATGAGCTTCAATGAGGACAGGGTCGGCCCTAGACAACTTGCCACCCCTGCAGTGGAATCATTCGCCGCCCCTTTTTGTCCAGAAAGAACAATTCTTAAAAGCCATGATGTATGCTACCCCATCATGTATAATAAAGGGGAACGAAAGAGCACTCGCACTCAGAAATGGCTAAACACTACAAATACAATCTGTTTTGTTCTTTAAATAATAATCTATTATGTTAGTGAAAGGCAAAGCAAACACGCCTGCAGAGGAAAGATAGTAATCATTTTTATAGAATTCAATATCGAGCTTCAGTCTCAATATATCAGTTTGGGGCCGCGGTGGCTCAGTGGTAGAGCGTTCACCTCTGGTGCTTGGGATCCCGGGTTCGATCCCAGCCCCCGCCAAGTGAACTTTGTGGTCGACAAAGACCGTGTGCGTGGGTTTTCTCGGGGTTCTCCCGTTTCCTCCCACTTTCTTCATTCCACCATTTCATTCATTACTCATCATCACCGTCTCCTTTAGCCTAACCGGCATAACCGTGGGACGTAAAACTCAAAGATTTCATTTCATTTTTTCAATGTATCAGTTTATAATTTCAGCTCAACTAGCTTTTTTATTTCTTGACTTTCCTGCTACATCCCTTAAAATGTTATTTTTTAAAAAAATGTTTTAACCTTTAATGATAAGGAACTTGTTTGTGACAAAGACAAGACTAGATTTTGTATCAAATCTGTGATATCTAACAAAAGGGAACAAGTGTTCGCTACTATTCGAGAAATGAGTTGTTGTATTTGACAACAAACAAGCAATACATGCTGGGTCAAACAAATCCATTTGCTTTAACAGTGTCTATGTGACCTTAAAGGAATGCGACCTAAACATCATTTATGAATGTAGTATTCAAATAGAAGGTCAGCTTAGTAAATGTAACTACCATCATCATGAAGTCTGTTTGCCGCCTCGTGCAAATGCACATGTTGCACGTATGGTAGAACTGGCCCAGACTGAGTATAGGGAGCCCGTACTCCAGTGAGTTCGAGCCAGAGATTACTTTGAGCTCATTAAAATTAATGAGTGCGAGCCTCGTGGAAAATAGCGAGGTCGCTTTGTAGCTGACTCACTTTATACTTTTTTTATATTCTTCATTATCTTTTTAAGCTATTCACTAAAATATACACACACACACACACATACACAAATAGGAGTGAGTTTGCGTGCACCCTAAGTGTTTTATTAAATAAACAGTATGGAAGAATTCGCATTGATGATGGTGTTTTTGTACGTTTGTCTTTAGTTTGTTTGTTTTCAAACCCTGCTCCCGCCAAGTGAACTTTGTGGTGGACAAACACCTTGTGCGTGGGTTTTCTCGGGGTTCTCTTATTTCCTCCCACTTTCTTCATTCCACCATTTCATTCATTTCTCATAATCACCGTCTCCATTAGCCTAGCCGGCATAATCGTGGTACGTAAAACTCTAAAAAATTTCATTTTTTTCTTTAGTTTGTTTTTAACTTAAGAGTCTTCATCCCGGCGAAATTAAAATACTGCTAATTTTACAGTAATTATCTGATATCTTCAAATAGATAAAAAATAATCGAAATGTGGAACAAGAGCGCCCTAGACAATAATATTTTACATGAGAAACCTTTATCACGACAAGCTTATCTGCTTTCGATTTCGAGCCATTTTGAAAATCGGCATTTATTTTCGCGTTTCTAAACAGCTGAAAAGGGAAAGCCACTAGGTAACTTGTGATAACGGTACCTTACGCAAAATAATATTGTCTAGGGCGCTCTTGTTCCGTATTTCAATTATCTTTTATCTATTTGAAGATATCACATAATTACTGTAAAATTAGCGGTATTTTAATTTCGCCGGGATGAAGACTCTTAACGTTCTACGATTGTGATCCGAGGGACAGTGATAATGAGTGCAATGCAAAGTGAGAGGAAACGGAGAACTCCGAAAAAACCTACGCGCACGGAATTTGCAATGAAGTGAAATGTTTCAGTCCGTCCCACGATTATTTCCTTTAGACTAAGGAAAACGATGATTAAGGCAAGTGAATGATGATAGAAGAATTCATGGAATGAGAAAGTGGGAGAAACGAGAGTATGAGGAAACCCACGTACACGATGTCCACCACAAACTTACTTCGCCGGGAATCGAAGCAGGACCCCATGCACCAAAGATAAGCGCACTAAGCCGCTATGCCCTTCGCGCACGGAATTTGAGTATTACAAAACCCATTTGGCGAGAGCAGGAATTGAACTGGGGACCCACGCTCTACCACTAAGTCACCACGGTCCCCAAGTTTCTGTTACTTAATTTTTCTTGAACCATTTCACTGATGTGGTAACTTATAGTAAATGATAGTACCCACATATTTCCGAATTTGTATTCCTGTGACACTAAAGATTTTACATCTGTTTATATTCAGTTGAAGTTACAGTTTCAGGTTAACGTCAAGGGTATATGAGACAAAAACCTACAGCTTGATATCTGATAGAAATTCAGTTCAGAGGCTGCCATGACTCCGTGGTTGAGCGCTCAACTCTGGTGTGGGGTCCTTGGTTCGAAATCCAGCTGCCGCCGAGTGGACTTTGTGGTAGACAAACATCTGCTCGAGGGTTTTCGTGGGGTTCTTCAAGTTTCTTCATTCCACAGTTATTATCCATCTCAAAAATCACCCTCTCCCCTTAGCTTTGGTACATAATCGTTAGGCATTAAACTAAAAAAAAAATCACATGTATTCTTACTGGAAATAGAAAGATGAACTCCAGCTTCGAACCGACGAACTGCATTTGCTAATAGTCTACATCAGTGCTTCTCAAACTGTGGTCCTGGAGTTCTGTTTTGTTTTATTGAGATTGAACACTAGTGAAAAAAAAAGAAAGAAAGAAAACCCTATAGCTCGGAATCTTTAGATGCATAGATTATGATGGAGCAGTCAAACCCGATCCTGCACATGACCATCAACGCAGGGATACCAGACACTGATGTCTGTTCCCATGAAAGTAGTGTTATTAATATCACAACTAAAATATTGCATTCTGCAGCTAAAATTGCAATTGACATTGTTCTCTATAATACTTTAACCTAGGGGTATTGAGGGCTTTTCCTACACCTTGTATAAATTCCATCTTTCTTTAATGCCAACATAAGCAAGCATGAAATTTGCGGGAGTTTAACCATATAAAGGATTATGATAACGCTATTTTCATGCGAGGGTAATTCGGAAAGTAACTCCATTTGGCTATAAATAAAATACCCGATAGATACAAGATCTTTTTTCAAGCTTCTATGAAAAGTACAGCTGTCCTCTGGTGTTCGACATAATTGTCATGTAAATTGAATCACTTGTAGTATTTCACCAACTTAATTCCTTCTGCATTAAGTCGTTCGCCTGAGAATTCAACCAACCTGTCTCAGCATTTTGAGGATCCTCGTCGTCAGCAAAATGCTGTGCTCCAAGACACTTTTTCATGTGAATGAACAAATGAAAATCAGGATCGAAGTCTAGGGTGTACGAGGGAGTATGATTAAACATATTCCAATTGAATTGGCGCAGAAGGTCTTGTGTTCGCCTAGCACTCTGGGGGCGAGCTTGTCACGAATGTGTGTTTTTGCTTCTTTGAGAAATCTGATCCATTGATACACAACACGCTCACTCATAATCTATAGGCTGTATGCAGCACACAATTCATAATGAAAGTGCAGCTAACAAATTTTTTGCCCCAGAGAAATCTTATGTCTCTACATACTTTGTATTTGAAGGAGTTTCCTGTCGCAGTACGCATCTTGTGAAGCTATAACTAGCATACGCGTGGCACGACTATTCTCTCACTAGTACAGCTGAAAGCTTACTGAATCACAGGTTGCATGATGTAACGTGGCGCCGCAACCACTACTAGCGCTACAACAGCGTTTTGTTTCCGAATTGCCCTTGTAATAACAATGTTATACAAATGACATTGACTTGCTCATTACGTTATTTTAATTTTGTTCTTTGTACAAACACTTTCTACCTTTTCTTCGTATCTCCATTTCTTTTAATACCTTCCTTCTAAATGTTCCAGGTAATGGTGTGGTGCTTTGCCACGAATAAATTGATAGCCTGATTGAGGGAAGAGAACGTAGTGGACATCAAGATGTAATTGGGAAGAAGATAAACAGTCAACATTATGTTTGTATTTCCTTTATAAAAGAGATTAGAGAAAAGGTATTAGAAAGTGTTTGTATGTGAAGTTGGAATTAAAATATTTTGTTTCTATCTAGAGTGTTGTTTTAATTTTTATTTAAAAGGTTATACAATGTCAGCACCATCTTTGATACTTTTAGTTTACATCATCATTATAAATATTCTTTCCCCGTGGCAAGCCATTTGCCACAAAAATCAGTGGTGCGTCCTCGGTTATATACTCAAGAGTAGTACCACGAGGGCCAGTATTGGCACCATTCAGATAGTGTAGCGTGAACAAACGAATAGGATAGTATGAGTAACCATCAGTATGGCTCATCGCCGTCTAAGGACGCAAGATAAACAGTATGCTCGGTCTACGGCTTACGGGAAGGCGTCATCTCGTAACGCAAAATTGGTTCGCATACAGGGCATGCCGCCACTGCGTGTGTTGAAGTGATAGACTAAAGAGAATCATACGCAATGACGACTGGACGATGGCCCGCCATTCTATTTGTGAATATACAATATTTGGCATAATTTGAATGCAGTTTGTCTTAAAATCCTCATATATATGCCGTCTGCATCCCGGCGCCCTTGACCGTGGGGTGACTGACTTCTAGAGTTGAGTCTAGTTTAGCGTCCCTTTCAGCAGCGAGGCTATATGAGACGTGGACCTACTGATTAACGTGGAATCCGAACCACATGAGCTCCCGCCGGGAATCGAACCCGGGTCTCCCACGCCAAAGGCGCGTACGCTAACCGCTTAGCCACGGAGGAGCTCTCAAACTGTTTGATACGACGCTACAACTACAGGCTATGATAGCACGTAGTTTCACACCATACTGATTTATTAAGACTAGAGGTTTTGTAGAGTTCTGAAATTGTAATTATTTATATATAGTCATATAAGGAAAACAAGTATGGTATACAGGGTGGGTGGAGAATCACTGCGTGATTTCAAATGGCCATAGTTTATCAATTTTTTAGTGGATTCTAAACATTATTATTCTAAGTTCCCTGCGAAACCAGACGCATAACGGCAATGACATTTACCATGAGTAAGTAACTAACGCATATTGCGGAGAAACTGACAGCAGAAAGCATTGAGACAACTTCTCTTTTTGAAATGTGGAAATCTGTAGTTCTTGTGCAGCAATAGTGGCTAAGTTCTCACGAACCTTATGGCACACTTCATCCTAGCACGATCCGATATCGTTCCTAGAAGAGAACCATATGAATGATCTGCCAGAAATCGTGACGTCACGCGGTTATGCACGGGGGCAAGTCAAAAATGATCTACACTTTTCATTCTACAGTTTATTTACATGAAGGTAGGTTTATACTTTGCACATCATTTTTCTACGTAATCTCCCTCCTTATCAATGCACTTGGCCCAAGGCTCAACGAGCTTACGTATTCCTTCCAAATAAAAGGTTTTCGGTTGGTCGTGAAGCCACTTTTTTTGAACCGCATTTTGCACGTCTAAATCTGAGGCAAATCGACGATCACGCAAAGCATCCTTGAGTGGCCCAAAAAAGTGCAAGTCAGATGGAGCTAGGTCTGGGCTGTATGGAGGGTGTTCCAATAACTCAAATTTCAGCTTGTTGATGGTTTCAATAGTGTGATGAGCCGTGTAAGCTTTCCTGGTACCCACCGTGCACAGACTTTATGAAAACCGAGCTCGTCGTGAATGATTTGATGGGCAGAGCCATGACTGATGTTCAAGTCAGCTGCTACTTCATCGATAGTGATTCGCCTATTCTGTCAGAACCATCTCTCGAGCTGCTGAATGTTGTCATCTGTAGTGGAGGTTGATGGCCGTTCTGCTCCCACTTCATGCGTTACATTTGTTTGGCCACTTTTAAACTTCTCGAGTCACAAAAACACAGTTTTACGTGATAGTGCACTTCTCCTATGTTGCGATGAATGTCTGACTCTTTGACACCCTCCGACCAGAGGAATCGGATTCACTGCTCGTTGTGCCTCTTTGGTGCAAACTTCTAATGAAGCAGCCATGATATATCTGCAACAGATGGAATATAAACTATGATTCCCAGAGTAAAAAGAAA
Organism: Thermobia domestica; assembly: GCF_964235325.1. NCBI lineage: Eukaryota > Metazoa > Arthropoda > Insecta > Zygentoma > Lepismatidae > Thermobia > Thermobia domestica. The sequence continues at coordinate 26,045,384 of NC_137471.1, forward strand.
ATTGACAGAACTACTGCCATTTAAAATCAGATATTGATTTTCCATTCACCCTGTAAATTTCGTCACACTCACCCTAACTGTATTTGTACTTTCTCAGTGCCGTTATCACTTCACTAAGGCTTAATCTTCGACTTGCATTATACGCTGAAGAGAGGACTAGTACTCAGCAATCATAACCAGTGAAGTTCGAAGTGGAAAAAAAGCAGAGGCGGTATGTTTTATTACAATTTTACATGCCGGCTATCTAAATGTTCAAATACAGTTAGCGTATGTTGCCTAAAAGATTACATTTCCATTTACATAATGACTCAAAACAATGGAACTATGGGAATACTAAGTCGAAAAAGTGTCAGAACTTGTTTTCAGGCCAGTTGTCCTAAATAAGGTTTTCCTCATTCACACCAGACAAATGCCGGGATGGTACCTCATATATAGGCCCGAGGCCTCTTCCTTCCCTTTCGTCGGATAGTGTGATGCTGAGGGATGTTATCTTTTATACGTGATGGGTTAGCATGGCCATAGATGCCGAAAACCCAGAAATCTAATTCCGTAATTCAAAATCATGGGAGACATTCTCCGTAGTTACGGGGAAAGGAACGTGAAGAGGCTTACGTGGCTCCCAAATTTCTGAGAAAAATAAAAAAAATCCCCTTATGTTGTGTTATAGAGAATGTCATAACGAAAATGCTCAAAAACCTACTTTCTATAAAGAATTTTTAAATAATTTCTCGTGAATCAACTCCCGGACCCCCATTCGGCTGAAAGGTATTCCATACCCCCGTAAGGTCCACCGCCCTCCACAGCAGAGAATCCCTAAATCCGCCCATGTTCAAATTTTCAGATTTGAATGCACCCTATACGTATATAGAAGAACCAAATCCACAATTCCTCGGATGTTCATTAAATTTGGTTTCTCATTGTGCTTTGAGCAAGATAAGTTGGAAATGCAGTGAAGTTCATGTCATGAGAATTAACTTCCTGATAAATGAATTTATTTGGGAAATATGTAAGAGAGTTGCTTTTTTTTATTTTTACTAAAAAGTTTTCCATATTGAAAATATTTAGCTTCTATTAACTGACGATCAAAATTTTAGGGATACACTCACGCAACCAGATAATTACCACACTCGTATTCACCATGTTATAGAATTATTAGAAAGACGCAAAAATCCTTTTTAATGAAAACAACAGATTTTTTTTTTATTTCATAATCTTTATCTTTTTTTCCTCGTAAATATCGGACTTAGTTAGGCATTTCTTTATCATTGTAGGCAAAAAAAAAGTCCCTTTGAACTCACAAATACTTTCCGATTTCAGTTTAAACGAGTCACCTCAACGTCCGAGAAGTTGGCCCCCCCCATTGAAGCACTAATGATCTCTTCTAGTGCAATCGTTAGTGCTTCGTTAGTGCTTCTTAGAAAACCAACTCCCAACATTAGTGCTTCAAGAGTTTGGACGCTAGAAGCAAAAAACTTTGGGGGGGGGCCAACTTCACGTTAGCCCCCCCAGAAAGCACTAACGATTAAACCTAGTGGAATCGTTAGTGCATCGTTAGTGCTTCCAGAAAACACGAATAGTTTCGTTAGTGCTTCACAATTAGTGTGGCTATAGCCAGTTATATGTCACGAAATTCCCATAAGGAATACATGGGGAATTTTTAATTGGCTCAAATTACCAACAAATTCAAAAGCGCTAATGACCTCTTCTAGTGCAATCGTTAGTGCTTCGTTAGTGCTTCTTAGAAAACCAACTCCCAACATTAGTGCTTCAATAGTTTGGACGCTAGAAGCAAAAAACTTTGGGGGGGGGGGCAACTTCACGTTAGCCCCCCCCAGAAAGCACTAACGATTAAACCTAGTGGAATCGTTAGTGCATCGTTAGTGCTTCCAGAAAACACGAATAGTTTCGTTAGTGCTTCACAATTAGTGTGGCTATAGCCAGTTATATGTCACGAAATTCCCATAAGGAATACATGGGGAATTTTTAATTGGCTCAAATTACCAACAAATTCAAAAGCGCTAATGACCTCTTCTAGTGCAATCGTTAGTGCTTCGTTAGTGCTTCTTAGAAAACCAACTCCCAACATTAGTGCTTCAAGAGTTTGGACGCTAGAAGCAAAAAACTTTGGGGGGGGGGCAACTTCACGTTAGCCCCCCCCAGAAAGCACTAACGATTAAACCTAGTGGAATCGTTAGTGCATCGTTAGTGCTTCCAGAAAACACGAATAGTTTCGTTAGTGCTTCACAATTAGTGTGGCTATAGCCAGTTATATGTCACGTAATTCCCATAAGGAATACATGGGGAATTTTTAATTGGCTCAAATTACCAACAAATTCAAAAGGGCTAATGACCTCTCTTAGTGCAATCGTTAGTACTTTGTTAGTGCTTCTTCGAACACCAAACCCAACATTAGTGCTTCAAGAGTTTGGACGCTAGAAACAAAAAAAACTGTGGGGTGGGGCCAACTTCACGTTAGCCCCCCAGAAAGCACTAACGATTAAACCTAGTGCAATCGTTAGTGCATCATTAGTGCTTCTAGAAAACACTAATGTTTTCGTTAGTGCTTCATTATTAGTGTAGATATGGCAAATTGTGTGTGACGAAAGTCACGTAAGATAAACATTGGGAATTTTTTATTGGGTCAAATTCCCACCAAATTCAAATGCGCTAACGATATCTTCTAGTGCAATCGTTAGTGCTTCTTAGAACACCAACTCCCAATATTAGTGCTTCAATAGTTTGGACGCTAGAAGCAAAAAACTTTAGGGGGCAACTTCACTTTAGCTTCCCCTCAGAAAGCACTAACGATTAAACATAGTGCAATCGTTAGTGGATCGTTAGTGCTTCCAGAAAACACTAATGTTTTCGTTAGTGCTTCACTATTAATTTGGCTTTGGCGAATTACATGTCACGTAACGCCTGTAAGGAATACATGCGGAATTATTCATTGGGACAAATTCCCGCCAAATTCTAAAACGCTAATGATATCTTTTAGTGCAATCGTTAGTGCTTCTTAGAACACCAAGTCGAAACATTAGTGCTGCAATAGTTGGGACGCTAGAAGGAAAAAACTTTTGGAGTGCAACTTCACGTTAGCCCCCCAGGTAACACTAACGATTAAACCTGGTGCAATCGTTAGTGCATCGTTAGTGCTTCCAGAAAACACTAATGGTTTTGTTTTGCTTTACTATTAGTGTAGATGTGCCCACTTATATGTCACAAAGATGTCCAAACTCACGAGGTCGGCGCTCACGAGTTCGAAACTTACGCTAACTCGACCTCAACCTCACGACGTGAGGGTGAGATAAGGCTGGTGATGTGAGCGTGAGGTTGAGTGAGCTCGAGGTGAGACGGGTGAGGTGAGCGTGAGGTCAGACTGGTGATGTGAGCGTGAGGTCAGGCTGGTTATTTGAGCGTGAGGTCAGGCTGGTGATGTGAGCGTGAGGTTGTGTGAGCGTTAGGTCGAAATGAGTTTGTGAGTTCAGGTCGAAATTAATTTTTTGAGCGTGAGCTTGAGGGAGGTTAGGTCAAAGTGGTCACCTCTGTTTACGAAACTCCCATAAACACATGGGGAATATTTCACTGGGACTAATTCCCGACAAACTCAAAAGAGCTAATGATATCTTTAATACAATCTTTAGTGCTTCGTTAGTGTTTCCTAGAGCAGTGACTCTTAACACTAGTGCTGCAATAGTTGGTCACTAAAAGCAAAAAAGTTTCATAGACAAACGTGAAGTTAGCCCCCCAGGAAGCACTAACAATCAAACCTAGTGCAATTGATAATACATTGTTGGTGGTACTAGAAAACACTAATAGTTTCGTTAGTGCTTCATTATTAGTGACGAAACTCAGGTAAGAAAAACATTGGGAATTTTTCGTTGAGTTAAACTTCCGCTAAATTCAAAAGCACTAATGATCTCTTCCAGTGCAATCGTTAATACTTCTTAGAGCACAAAATCTGAACATTAATGCTTCATTAGTTTGGATGCTAGGAGCAAAAAAAAAAAAAAAAAAAAAAGGACTATCTTCACGTTTGTCCTTGAATTTTTTTTTCTTTTAGAGACCAAACTATTGCAGCACTAGTGCTAAGAGTCACTACTGTAGGAAGCACTAACGAAGCACTACAGATTGTATTAAAGATATCATTAGCTCTTTTGAGTTTGTCGGGAATTAGTCCCAGTGAAATATTCCCCATGTGTTTATGGGAGTTTCGTAAACAGAGGTGACCACTTTGACCTAACCTCACTCAAGCTCACGCTCAAAAAATTAATTTCGACCTGAACTCAAAAACTCATTTCGACCTAACGCTCACACAACCTCACGCTCACATCACCAGCCTGACCTCACGCTCAAATAACCAGCCTGACCTCACGCTCACTGAACCTCACGTTCGCATCATCAGTCTGACCTCACGCTCACATCACCAGTCTGACCTCACGCTCACCTCACCCGTCTCACCTAGAGCTCACTCAACCTCACGCTCACATCACCAACCTTATCTCACCCTCACTTCGTGAGATTGAGGTCGAGTTAGCGTAAGTTTCGAACTCGTGAGCGCCGACCTCGTGAGTTTTAACATCTTTGTGACATATAAGTGGGCACATCTACACTAATAGTAAAGCAAAACAAAACCATTAGTGTTTTCTGGAAGCACTAAGGATGCACTAACGATTGCATCAGGTTTAATCGTTAGTGTTACCTGGGGGGCTAACGTGAAGTTGCACTCCAAAAGTTTTTTCCTTCTAGCGTCCCAACTATTGCAGCACTAATGTTTCGACTTGGTGTTCTAAGAAACACTAACAAAGCACTAACGATTGCACTAAAAGATATCATTAGCGTTTTAGAATTTGGCGGGAATTTGTCCCAATGAAAAATTCCGCATGTATTCCTTACAGGCATTACGTGACATGTAATTCGCCGAAACCAAATTAATAGTGAAGCACTAACGAAAACATTAGTGTTTTCTGGAAGCACTAACGATCCACTAACGATTGCACTATGTTTAATCGTTAGTGCTTTCTGAGGGGAAGCTAAAGTGAAGTTGCCCCCTAAAGTTTTTTGCTTCTAGCGTCCAAACTATTGAAGCACTAATATTGGGAGTTGATGTTCTAAGAAGCACTAACGATTGCACTAGAAGATATCGTTAGCGCATTTGAATTTGGTGGGAATTTGACCCAATAAAAAATTCCCAATGTTTATCTTACGTGACTTTCGTCACACACAATTTGCCATATCTACACTAATAATGAAGCACTAACGAAAACATTAGTGTTTTCTAGAAGCACTAATGATGCACTAACGATTGCACTAGGTTTAATCGTTAGTGCTTTCTGGGGGGCTAACGTGAAGTTGGCCCCACCCCACAGTTTTTTTTTGTTTCTAGCGTCCAAACTCTTAAAGCACTAATGTTGGGTTTGGTGTTCGAAGAAGCACTAACAAAGTACTAACGATTGCACTAGAAGAGGTCATTAGCGCTTTTGAATTTGTTGGGAATTTGAGCCAATTAAAAATTCCCCATGTATTCCTTATGGGAATTTCGTGACATATAACTGGCTATAGCCACACTAATTGTGAAGCACTAACGAAACTATTCGTGTTTTCTGGAAGCACTAACGATGCACTAACGATTCCACTAGGTTTAATCGTTAGTGCTTTCTGGGGGGGCTAACGTGAAGTTGGCCCCCCCCAAAGTTTTTTGCTTCTATCGTCCAAACTATTGAAGCACTAATGTTGGGAGTTGGTTTTCTAAGAAGCACTAACGAAGCACTAACGATTGCACTAGAAGAGGTCATTAGCGCTTTTGAATTTGTTGGTAATTTGAGCCAATTAAAAATTCCCCATGTATTCCTTATGGGAATTTCGTGACATATAACTGGCTATAGCCACACTAATTGTGAAGCACTAACGAAACTATTCGTGTTTTCTGGAAGCACTAACGATGCACTAACGATTCCACTAGGTTTAATCGTTAGTGCTTTCTGGGGGGGGCTAACGTGAAGTTGGCCCCCCCAAAGTTTTTTGCTTCTATCGTCCAAACTATTGAAGCACTAATGTTGGGAGTTGGTTTTCTAAGAAGCACTAACGAAGCACTAACGATTGCACTAGAAGAGATCATTAGTGCTTCAATGGGGGGGGGCCAACTTCTCGGACGTGTCACCTCAATACACTACTATGTGTTTGGATTAGGCCCATGATTCTTTAGTTTGTGTCATGTGGCTCTTATCTGCAACCAACACGTGTTCTTCCATAAGAGCAAGAGGTGGACTTCTTTGTCGACACCTCATTTTAAAATCAAAAGGTAGGAGAGATAAAAATATCGGTGCTGGCAACTTAGAAATTATTTCTAAATAATAAATTAAATCTTTGGCGGGCAAAGCTATTCATCAATTACTGTGTACAAAAGTGGACTTATTTAATGTATATTAGCATCCTGTTTCCAAATACGGTATGTCTTGATCACCGCATAACGTCTCACTTCGACCACTGACCTAACCAGAATTCGAATTGTTGCTAGAACAATACCCATAGGCGCCGACTTTGGGGGGACAGGACACTTTTGCCCCCCCAATATTTAAAGGTGGGGTCCTCGCCCCTCCAATATAATCCAGTCGAGGAAGGAGAGGATGAAGCGGAGTAGCGGACCGAGAACTTGAAGGGGGGAAGAAGAAGGGCTTCATCAAACAGTTGATAGAAAACGGCTGAATATGATTATGTTCATTGTTTGGCCCCCCCAATATTTTCTTCAAGTCGGCGCCTATGACAATACCCCAATAATGAAGTACAGGGTCAGTCCTTAAAGTAGTAGGACTGAGTCAATTAAAAATGATATTGACAGAAATAACACTTATGCTTAATATTCTTCGAAATATGATCCTCCTACATCCACACACAGCTGCCAGCGGGATTTCCAGTTTCCATACGCTTCCTGGAAGGCGGAAACTGGAATGCTGTTCGGCGGCCTCGTCACGGCCTTTTGTAATGCTTCCACCGGCCGTGATGATGCCCTTTCAGGGTGGTTTTGAGGCGGGGGAAGAGGAAAAAGTCTGGTGGGGCAAGGTCGGGATTGTAGGGTGGTTGAGACAAGGTTGCAGTGTTATGTTGGGTCAGATACGCCACCACTCGGAAGGCTGTGTGGCTCGGCGCATTGTCATGATGCAGTCGCCAGGAGTTGGCGATGGCTGGGCGGACGCGGACGATGCGTTTCCTCAGCCGTTCCAGGACCTGGAGATAAAAAACTGCATTGACAGTCTGTCCGTGTGGAACAAATTCCCTGTGGATCACTCCTTGTGAATCGAAAAAGCAAATGAGCATGTTTTTCACTTTTGATTTCGTCATGCGCGCCTTTTTGGGGCGTGGGGAATTTCGGGTGTGCCATTCCGCGCTTTGACGTTTGGTCGCAGGGTCATTGTTCGTGCACAATTTCGTGAACTTGGGTTTTTAGCAATGCCAAGTTCATCGGCAACCATGCAAACAGTTAATCTTCGGTCACTGTCCAGCAAATTCTTCACTCTTGCAACATTTTCCTCCGTTTTGGAGCTTGAAGGTTGTCCTGACCGTGCAGCGTCTTCAACTTCTCTCCCCTCCCTAAACAGCTTGTGCCACTCAAGCACACTCGATCTTCTAATGGCGTTATCACCGTACGCCGTCTTGATCATTTCATGAGTCTCTTTTCCAGTTTTACCGAGCTTCACACAATATTTGATGGCGTAACACGCTGTTCCAAAAGATTGGCCATGACGCAGCGTGATGAGGGTCACTCGCAGAGGTTACGATGACGAGCGATCTTTACCCTGCTATGGCTGGCAGCCGACTGGCGCTGCTTCTTGTCTTTCCTTAGACCCACCTCAACCAACAACAGGTGGAGTAACCGCCGTCAGTCTGTAAAAAGAAAAGAAAAAAATCAGTCCTACTACTTTAAGGACTGACCCTGTATGTTTCGCTGATGGTTCTGTTGGCTGGGCCATCGGTACTAACGAGGACAAACCAGAATTTAATGTGCGCCACATGTGTTCAATCTTCTCCGCTCGGTTATGGAATAGAACTTTCTTTGCATCCTGTGTTTTTGATTCGATAGTCTGTGTAGACTACAAAACATGTCCTCATCTGAAACACGCTTTTGAGATGTCAGCACTTACACAAACAAGGCTTTGTCCTCGTCTGCTGGATGCCTAGGCAAGGGCACGTCACTTCGTCTGTTGTATTAGAGCCTTCAACCTGTACATAAACGTGACAAACATCTTGGCATTTGAAGGCGGCGCTCGAAGTTCCCTTTAAATACTGCTAGCAAATGAGAGGCCAGCGGTATTGTCTCGTTTATTTTGTACACATCCACGTCTATCCCCAGTCACCTGATCGCGCTGTAGTTTGTCTGCTTAGCCATAGCCACACCCCTTTACCTCTTGGCAACGCCGCGCCAGAGCTTGTGGTTTATTCGTTTAGCTGAAATGCCAAGATGTTTGTCACAGGCTTTATTTCTAATCTCTGTTATATGCCCTCTCATGGCAAGAAGTTTGGTATTACGTGAATGAGAAACTTGTTTCCGTAAAAACTTTCATAATCATGTAATAGCTGTAGAAATGTGGTCCTCGATGCATTTGCGTATCAACCACTCTATCTGATGCAGTTGTTAAGTGAAGCCCACCATCTACTGTGATTATTTGTATTGTCTCTCTTTCGGGAAGTTGCCATAGGATGTCCCGAACATTCGAATATGAGAGAACAGAGTGAATTTTTGACTATGTGAAAGTGGAATCATAAATGAAGGCATTGAGGCAGTCATGTCTCACGCGAGACCAAAACACAGAAGAGACAAACTGTATTGTTCCTCATTATTCGTTTTCCAAAGAGGGTCGGATTCGATATCCGGTAGCAACACAACTGTATCCTCGTTAAACTGATGGTCCCGAAGTTAGAAGCTCAAAACAAGCGGTGGAAGCATATTTTACTATGTGCAACACATGTTTTCTTGCGCAGAATGAGTTTGAGTCTTGTGGTTTATGCCCTTGAGGAGTGCCAAAGTTACGAAGTGCATGACATACTGTTAATGTGGGCTCCAAGTCACGACCGGAGCTTAAATCTGGTGCAGTCGATGGATGCACAAACTCACAGTATAGGAATTTACCACCACACTACCTCCTTTCAAGAGTACTGAGTTAATAGGACCACCCCACCGGTCCTGGCTGTTGCGACACAATTTTTGATCGCCATTGATGCAAGTGGAAAGTACCATAATTAGGAAGTAAAGAACTCCAGAATAGAACGCTTAAATACCGTGGAATCCATGTGCTGCCCTCACATCATCCAAATTAAAGTTTTTTTCTTGTTATAGTCCTTCATGGCGTATAACACCATTGTTTTTTAACTTTAATTTTGTAATAAGACTAATCTTCGGCTAGCTGGGGTCTTTGCCCAGCATTTACTTGGTCTGACCTCGCACCTAGTTTTATTATTATTATTATTTTTAAGAGTGGCCACCATTTCTATATTTTGTTAGAGCACATTTTTCCCGATCATTAGTATGGAAGTTAGGAATGTTTTAAATTTTAATACAGCCGCCATTTTGAAACAGTCTTCATTTTTCATCTAGCATCAGTCTTAAGTAAGTTACGGATCTTTTATATTTTTCCAACGATTTCCGAATTACAGGTTGGTCATGGCGACGCACTATTGACTTGCGAAAGTGGTAAATACAAATCAAAACTGCAGCATAATAGTGATAATATATTGCAGCAAGGTGCTGTGTATACTAATAATGCAACGAATACATGAAACGTCAGTAACACGGAAGTGATAATGTTTCAAACTGTGAATAACATTATATTGTAAAAAACATCGTTCCGTCAGGTTATTGCATGCTTATTGTCCTTTGGTACTGCACAAAATATAGAATGACAATAACTGCGTTGCTAACTGTTTGCGCAAAAAAAAAACACGATTTTGCAATTTATGAGTATTGAAATATGTACTGATCGGTTTCAACATTAAATACTGGGCTTCAGAAAGCAACACCAAAAGATAACAAGTGAGGAACAAACCGTTTGAACATGGACAAAATACATGTGTTTCAAGAGTGGTAACACTGCTAACAAAAACGCACTCGTTCGGAAGCTCAAGAAATATTATATACACTGAAAATATACTGTATGTACACTCATGTCCAAAATTATTGTCGCATGTCTATAAATATGTTGTTGTAGGAATATAATTTGATAACGGATTCGCCCGGTATTTCTTATAATGTTAGTATGTGTATAATCGGCAAAGACATGTATGTGACAAATTTCATGTCAAAACAACAGTAAATAAGAACAATAAAACGAAAATAAAACTTTCTTGTCCATTTAGCAACATTTTGTTTTACTCACTCTAATTTTCGTATTTATAATTCTTTTCCTACGAAATTTACCACAAATATTCATTTCCCGATTACACACAAAGTATCAGTATTAAAAGTATCCTGCAAAATCATTATCAAATTATATTCTTACAAGAAGACAGTTATAGATATGCGACGATCATTTTGGACATGAGTGTACATCTTTAAGCAACCTTTACCAATCATGGATACGGTTACCTAAAAAGCATTATTGGTCTGTAACAAATCCACATTGGCTTCGCCATATGGAACGCCAGCGCCCATGGAGTGTTAACGTCTGGTGTGGAATAATGGCTGAACATCAGCTTGGGTCTTTTTCATATACGCATGGAACATTGAATGCTGACCAACGCTTGCACTTCCTAGAAAATGAACTGCAAACTCTATTAAAGGACATACCGCTTCAGATAAGGAGGGAAATGTGGTATCAACATGACGGGTCCCCAGCTCTCAATGCACGAAGCACTACACCATGTTTGAATAATATTTCCCAATCGGTGGATAGGACGGGTAGGACCTGTAAAATGGCCGGCTCCCGAGAAAACCCACAAACACGATGTTGTCTACCACAAACTTACTTGACCAGGAATCGAAATAGGGATCCCCAGATGTAAACAGTGCCGCCCAGCCACCGTGCCGCCGTTGTAAAAGTGTTCTGCATGAATCTAAAGTATGTGCTTTGTTTTTATGTTTACTGTTTATTAAAGTTTAATGTCCCTTTGCAGCACCAAGGCTATATCAGACATAGACTTACAGTGTAAGATGGAATCCGAACCACCGCAATGCGTTCAAATTTCAGTGCTTTCCCACCGGGAATCAAACCCGAAACCACGTGCACCAAAGGAGCGTACGGCAGTTACTAATCGGCGACAAGTCTATGCTACAATGTTTATATACATATGTATGTATCTGAGATACGCCTGTGCTCTGACTAAAGAATAATTCACACATAGTGTACCGTTCCCATACTGTGACCCATTTTTTTTTAGACTGACATTGAAGATTCATTTAGTTTTCTTTCTAAATTCACATATGACATGTCGTTCCCTTGCCGTGCCCCAACGGGCCGCCTTGAAGAGAAACTGGTTGTGGCTCGTCGGCCTTGATCCTTTGGTTTTCTTCGTAGCACACGGAACGACACGAAGTGGTCCAGAACAAAGGGAAATAATGTAGAAAGCAGTATGTTTGAATAGTCGCAGAGCATGGGTGGGGAATGGAATGGGTACGGCATTATTATGTGTGAATTACCATTAAGGGCATTGTGACCCAGAGTCACTGGGTTAGTTTACAGAACTCGAGCACTGTCAATAAGATAATTTGAAGGTACATTGAGAAGCAAGAGAGAGAGAGAATTGTTTCCACACGAAAAATAAGATACCGGAAATTGAACAAAGCAGAAACGAATATGTACAAAGGCATAAGATGTTTCAGAAAGGGGTGAGTATGGTTGAGGATGGAAACGGCTGATCCCCAAAAGGTACTGACTGAAGGATGTATTTTAATGCCCTATGGAGTATGTCCTGGTTAGATTATGAAGATGGTAAACACATCGCGGAACCGAACCGTTCCTGCTACAATTTGAATCATTTATTGAAAATAAAACAACAGTAAATCTTAAAAGCATTTTCTATTCTAGCCTCAGTAATCAAGGCGGAAATAAGCGTCTTAATCAAATAGACTGTGAAACTAACCTGATTAATATGACAAAAAGAGGAACTTCCTAAGGAATAAAGCAAAAATACGTAATAGTATGTTCTAAAGGTACGGAATAAGGACTCTTGAAGCAGTTAGCAGAAAAGATGAAAATTGCCTTTATCTGTCGTCTAGATAACAACAAAAAAGAAAGTGCTGTAAAGGTACGGAATAAGGTCTCTTGGAGCAGTTAGCAGAAAAGATGAAAATTGCCTTTATCTGTCGTCTAGATAACAACAACAAAAAAGAAAGTTCTCTAATGAGAATTTATACACATTTTGTAATAACATTTTCAACTAAATGACAGACAAATTCCTTTTTCTTTGTTGGCATGTGGACATCTTTCCTCTTCTTTATTGATAGGAATTAACGAACCTACTTCTGCTGAATTTGTTTAGATTTCGTGGTAGTTTAGAGGTTGGAGGCTCGGTTGTGGGGAAGATTTATGTTACTCGTGAGAGACGGAGGAGATTTTCAGAGAAGTCCCAAGACAGTACTTGTGAATGTGGACAAGAACGAATTTCCGGCAACGGATCAGTCCCAATGTCCATCGAGATTAAAGTCAGCTGAGGATTCCTTTTGTCAGACGCTTAGAATTACACTCAGGGAGCGAATAGAAACAGATACACTTTCTGAAACTAGACATCAGTTTGACGATGTCTTTTGAGACGAGACAGCCTTCAACTCCTGTGCTATAGGCAGTCTTGGAGGTGGTTTAGTTTTAGTCTTGAATAGTCTTACCAATTAAACGAAAAATGCATCATCTCGAAAGCAAGATGAGAAATACATTTTTAAATTTGAGACGAGACGAGAAGCACGACAATTCTCGTCTCGTTTTCGTGACTAGACGAGAAATTTCACAACACTTGTTCACCCAACTCCTAGATCTCCTTAAACAGTGTTACATGATTCATAAAATGATTGTACGCAAGCAGTGCAGATAATTTATCAACGTAGTATGTAAAATGAAATCTTTCTAAGATTTACGTCCCACGGATATGCCGGCTAGGCTAAAGGACACAGTGATAATGAGAAATGAATGAAATGGTGGAACGAAGAACGTGAGAGGAGACAGGAGAACCCCGAGGAAACCCATGCACACGGTGTTTGTCCACCACAAAGCTAACTTGGCGCGAACTGGGATCGAACCAAGGACCCCATGCACCGGAGGTGAACGCTCTACCACTGAGCAGCCGCGGCCCTATCAACGTTTAAAGATATGCAACTCATTATACAATGTACTCCAATAACACGAGTTTATTTACAGTGTACTTATAAATATGGTTTAAATGTTATTACATCACGTCATTCGTGAATCACTCGTGATGCAGAAGATTCTGATCCTTTCTAGATGAAACTAAGAAAAAGCTAAGGCATAAACTCACAAAATGATACGAGAGAAATTTCGAGACGATAAAATCTTTTCGAGAATCGAGACAAGATTATTCTTCTTCAAAATCTACTAGACATCCTTATTTCTTGTCCCGAGGGCAACATTAGTCGGGAAGCGTAGACAAAAAAGATCTTTGGGTAGGGTGAAGAATAATGTAAAGCAGGGGTGTGCAACTTGGAACAGTGGGCGGGCCAATCACAGAGCTAAATGGCGTCGCGGGTCTCACTGTAAGTATATTATTTTTACAACAATTGAATAGTATAGTATTAAATGATGGAACATGTTCATCGTAATTTACATCACAATAACACAAAACAACTGTTCTACTGGTAACCAAAATATTTATTCACTAAAGAGGAGCAGAATAATGTATTTAGAACTTTGTCGGTACATCTAGCAATCCTTACAGTGTTTGCACACGTTCCCGGCAGTGCCGGATCCGGTTCCGACAATGCCGGCGATGGAATCGGCGGCAATGTAATGAAATGGTAGCTTGCACACGCTTTCCGACCCGGCAAAAAAGCCGGTGGAACTCCCGGCACCGGCAAATGCAGCCGGACTAGCCGCCGACATGTCGGTGTCGGCTCTGGCTCCGGTTTTGTCGGCGGCAATGTTTTCTTATACGTGGATGCACACACAACCGGTAAAGACGGAGCCGGCTTGCTGAGAGGTTTCTTCAATCTAGCTACAGTGAGTGAGTGGCAAGGCGTTGTGTATTCTTGTTTCTTTTCCTGTATCTGGATTTTTTTGTTTATTTCAGTTTTTTATTTTCCTTTTTTTCCACATCACTTCAATATTTAATGAAGAGTGAAATAAAATGGCTGTTAGGTACCACAAATATAGAGGTTTGCTATTTGCATAAATTCTCAGCAAGGGAAATTCGGATCTTGTTTGAATTATCCAACTACGGCAACGCGGAAAGTGAGTTTCACAGATATATGTATGTATATTAATTTGTTATATTCTACAGCTGAAACTTACTTAAACGATTTAAACAAAGGGGTCGTTGGATTCGTTTTGATAGAGAATATGTCTTAGCATATATGAAGTCATAATTAAAAGAAATCAACATGGCGGAAATGAACAAAATGGAGATACGAAGAAATTATGAATCTAGGATAGTTGCCCAGTGCTTATCCTGTTAATTATGCACCCCAGTATGCAGGGTATGAATAACCTTCATAATAAGAAAGCAAGGTTTAAATCTCCATCATAATCGAAAAAGTAGGCATTGCCAAGCATAACAAAGGTTGTAAATAAAATAAAAGTAAATAAAAACTACAACACAACTACAGAAAGAACTGAAAAAGCACAAACAGACCAAGAAAATTTCCAGTCTTGTGGTTGCATGCTGCTTTACACTATAGATCGTAATAAAAATATTCATGTACTCTGTTTTGTCTGGCATTTGTTCCATAGAACGATTGTGGACTGAGTGAATAGGCAGTCGCAATGTTGTCTTTCCAGAACCAATTATTATTATTATTATTATTATTATTATTATTATTATTATTATTATTATTATTATTATTATTTTAAATAGCGTGATCTCAGCCTGTTTCAATTTTGAGAAATTTAAATAGATGTTAAAATTATGGCAACAAAAGTGAAAAAAAAAGAGAGAGAGAGAGAGAGAGAAAGAAACCAAAAGGCTATATACCTAGTGCGCACACATCCACACACACAAAGAGCAAATAATCTTGTTTTTTCGATCTTCTGTTTAGTCTCCCCCGAGTTGAAAATATAGAAAAATAATAGTTTGCAGGACTCCTTGCATCAATCATTGATAGCGATTAAGTTTCTCCTAAGCATTTTCCTTTTGTGTGGATTGTCTTTCTTGGCTCCTGCAAGATCATAGTACGTAATTTGAAAGGGAGGGGGGTGTTTGTTGAAAGAGGGGAAAGGAATGCATAAAGAAGAGTATATTGTATAGCAGTATGATTTGATTTAATGATTATCAACACAACAGATTACAGCCGAAATAACCTATGTTTTTGTTTTACAAGATGCAAGATACATTGCAAAACGTTATCTATGAATGTTATATCGGACATACTACATGTAGGCCTATCTAGAACAAAATCTCCCCTGGAAAAAATTCTCCTATGCTGAAGAAAATTATAATTTAGTTCCGTTTCCTCCGTTCGATTCCAGGAATGTACTCAATTCGTCTATCTATATGCAACTATGTAAGCCCGCAGGGATCAAGGACAGAAGTAGGTCAAGTTGACAGGGGGTGGATTATCATTTATATGAAACAATTCTGGAGTGCCATACTTTCTGCGTGAGTGTAGCTGTATGCTACTTACTTTCGCTTGAAGTAGCTTTTTGATTTAGTGTATTGTTTTCCGCAGTGCACTGAAGTCTTGCTTCAGTGACAATTCATTTCATCGTTCATCGAGTGACAATAACTAAAGTGTTTCAGTACGATATTTCGATTTTCATTTAATTAGTGGAAAAGAGATCTTGTCTATATGACAAGACTACAGACTCATATAAAGACAAGATCAAAAAGCAGAAAGTCTGGAAAGAAGTATATATAAACCTTGCACAAGACTTCGACACTATGGATAGAAAGAAACGAGAAGCGGCAAGTATGGATAGAATAATATAAAACAATAGTGATTCAAACGCTTTCTGTTTACTTACAGTTGATACATAAAATGTAGATTATATGTAAATGAAAATACAATGTACAATCGAAGACATAGAAATGGGTCACTTTGATGTTTTCTTCCGAGTACGGACAATTTACAAGCAGTCAATTTGCCACCAAAATTCGACAAAGCGGACAATTTGCCACCAGTTTTCGCAAATTCTTGACAGTTTGACACTATTGGATTGTGGGTTTAAATATAGGGTTACTACTTATTGTGACTTGTCAAAATTATTAATTTAGCCGTTTTTCTGCGAATGCTTTTGATTAGGCCTATATACGGACCAATTTACAATATACCTTTGTGTACTAAACAAAAGATATTTGGGAATTTAGACGTTAATGCTCCTACGTCACTTGATTGACGTAATACAATTAACATTGTTCTTTGCATTGAGCTATTTCTCAGACGATTGGACGACCCTTCCATTTATTCAAGTCAGTCTGTAATATTACATGGCTCTTGTAAAAAAAAAAAAAAAAAAATATCTGAACAGCGCTGAATATGATTACTAATTCGTTGTACTAAGAAATCGAACGTTTGTTTAGACATGCGAAAGTAATTAATTAAAAAAATTCAAATCATATTTCCGCAGTTTTTCATATAATGTATAAAACGAAACTTCTACATGACGCACTGTCAACAATGGATGGATCCAAATCTTTCTAATACTGCTTTGTTTCCTCTTTCTTCGCCGTAAGTACAGCAAGGCAAGGAGATATCGTTTATTTATTGCTGGATTCTATTCTCTCCTTCATCTTCAAACTCGAACTACCTTTCGGCACCGGCATTACCGGGATGTGTGTGCAAAGCAGCGCCGGCTCCGGTTTTGCCGGCTGTGTGTGCAAAGCAGCCCCGGTTCCGGTTCCGGCATTGTCGGTGCCGGATCCGGCATTGCCGGGGACGTGTGCAAATGCTCTTATACCCAGCAACGCAAATCTGTCATCAACATTGGGGGGGACGGGTAAGACCATTCTTTTCTTCTTCTTTTTTTAAAGCGATGTTCAAAATACATTTGAAGTTGAAAAACAATGCTGTGGAGGATAAGGGGAGCAGAGTTATCTTCAACTTTGGGAGGCCGACACATTTGAGGCTTATTCTGGGGGACATCAATTTCATCTCACTTTCCTTAGTGGCAATCGGAAACAACTCATCACTTTTCTCTCCAAAAACACATTTCACATCGGATTACTGGGGGGACAGTTCCCCCAGTTCCAAGATTGGAGGGGACATGTCCCCCTCACCCCCCGGCATTTGCGCCAGTGTATACCAAAGGAAATTTCCCCCAAGTACCTGCACTTGCCAAGTGCTTGTCGTCAGGGCATTACCACGTTTCGCACTGTGAGATCGATGGAAAATTTGCAGTTCACTCTTAACAGTTTTTTTAAAAAAGAAAAATTATGATGATTATTGTTTTCAATAACTGGCCAACGGCCCCGAAGACAGGGTTAGGCGGGCCGCATATGGCCCACAAGCATAAAGAAACAAAGTAAAATAGTAAAGATTTTTTTAAAAAATTAATAAATACATTTTAAATAAATTGTCTTGTGACTGTTGGATTCGGACCGGCTGTTGCACACGGCTGATTTGTAAAGTATGGTCTTAGGATTGTGGGTAATACTTCATAATAGATAAGCTTTTCATAGGGTAGAATGCAACCGCTAGGTCTTGAGACTGCAGCGATGAACGATCGCACTGTTTTAACACACGTAGATGGTTTGTTACGGAGTGTTAGGATATGTGCTAATACGTAAAATGGTGTGTCACGTGTACACTACGCAAAGGAGTTTGATTAGCTTAAAGTTTTCTCAACATTTAAACCGGAAGCAGTAGTAGATTTTTACCACTTCCGGTTTTAGTAGAGAGAGAGGAGATGGAATATATTTTTGGGACTGTTATTTGATTACGGAGAATAGCTTCTTGCTATCTCTTATCGTTTTTGTTCTAAGTAGATCAATATTGAAAACGGAAGTTGTAGTAGATTTCTTGTACTTCCGGTTTTAGTAAAGAAATTAAAGTCGAAGTGGAAAGTATACTTGGAACGCTTAATTGATAAAAGAAAACAATTTCTCATTAACTATTACCGTTTTTACTTTATAGCAATTAACGTTAAAACCGGAAGTGGTTGATTTCTCCCACTTCCGGTTTGAATAAAAGATTAAGACAGACGATGATGCATAATCTTAGAACACTAAATTAATTTCGAAAAAGACAGCTTATCGATATCTCTTGAACATTTTTGCTCTATATAGATCAATATTGAAACCGGAAGTTGTTGTGGATTTCTGTCACTTCCGGTTCTCCATTACCATTTCTGCTCTGTAGTGATAGACATTAAAACCAGAAATGGTTGATATCTTTCACATCCGGTTTGAATATCACTTTAATCAACGAACTCGATTTCTAACGTGTGATAATTTTTAAGTCCTGGCCCAAACAGATGATCCATGAAATAGGCCTGTCTTGAGATTTTTGTCTCCCGGGCAAACGGACAGAGTAAATATTAGTGGTGGGTACAAAAACCGGTTTTTCGGTTTCCATTTTTTTAGAAAAACCGAAACCGGTTTTTGAAAATTTTCAAAAAACCGCTTTCGGTGAAAAACCAGTCCGGTTTTCTCCGAAACCGGTTCGGCTTTTCACCTGATCCGGTTTCGGTTTTCTTCAAAACCGATTCCGGTTTTTTCCAAAATTTGTTCTATTTCTGACCAGAATGGTGTTTCGTTGTTCTCCGGAAACCGAATCCATTTCCACAGAAATAGTTTTGTGTTTTCGAAGAGTTTTCACCGAAACCAGTTTCGGTGAAAACTGAACCGGTTTTGGAGAAAACCGATATGTCGGTTTCACGGGTTTCGGTTTTTATAGAAACCGGTTTTCTGTTTTTATAAAAACCGGTTTTGCCAATCCCTAGTAAATATACATTTATCACCAGTTGAATTAGAGACAGTAGGACAGTTGCAGAAACTGCCTTGCCGAGGCACTACCAGTGCATATGAATGAAACGCATCGTGCATGTACTGCTGCCGTGTGCTTCCTCTCTCGACATCGTTGTCGGTGCAGTGTGTAATGGGCAAGATGAAGGGAAAAAAATGAAATCTTTGAGTTTTACGTCCCACGGTTATGCCGGTTAGGCTAAAGGAGACGGTGATTATGAGAAATGAATGAAATGGTGGAATGAAGAAAGTGGGAGGAAACGGGAGAACCCCGAGAAAACCCACGCACACTGTGTTTGTCCACCACAAAGTTCACTTGGCGGGGGCTGGGATCGAACCCGGGACCCCAAGCACCAGAGGTGAACGCTCTACCACTGAGCCACCGCGTCCCCGGCAAGATGAAGGGCATGAGTGTATATGACAGTAGTCAAATTGTAGGCACCTGACTCCCGGTACCCTCACGAGCGAACTACCGCGGTCAGGGGCGTGTCGACGATAGGGGTAGGCGCCAAATGATCCGCATCGTAACAGCCGAAAGACTGTCATAGTGCGTCAAATCGCGGAGAGGTTCAATGCAGAACCACAACGCCGTGTTAGCAGCCACATAATCTACTATTCACCATGGGGTACAGAAGCCACGCGAATATCTCTTGTAACTGCACAACACAGGAAACAGCGTCTAGTGTGGGCAAAGGAACATTGCTACTTAACCGGGAAAATGTGGAAAAAGATTGCCTGCACAGATGAATCACGTTTCACATTTGTACATGCCACGTCGCTAACCACACGTGGTAATGAATCCATCGTGCCAGCAAGCAACTGTAAAGGCCGGTGATGGTGATATTCTCATCTGGGACATGTTTACGTGGACTGAAATGGGTCCATTAACACGTGTGACACGGTCCCTCACAAGTGAACGTTACCGCGATCTTCTGGATGTCCATGTCCTGTCACTTTCTTGGCTGCAATATCCGGATGGTGACTTCATCATTCAGCAGGACAATGCACCGACCCACCGCTCTAAGATTGCAGCAGACTGGTTTGATGAGCACTTATCTGATCTGGCAATATTTCCCTGTCCATCACGGTCGTCGAATCTCAATCCCATCGAGCACATCTGGGACGTCATGGAACGACGCCTTTGGGTTGTGGCTGTGGACCCTCTTCCGACCACCGTACGGGCTTTGTAGGAGACTTTGCAGCAGGTATGGATTGAGATGCCACAAGAATACGTCAGACGCCTCGTTGAGTCCATGCCGTCGTTATCAGAGCGAAAGGTAGTGCTACACGGTATTAGGTAGGTGTGTCTAATTCAGCTGATGATCAGTGCAGAAAGGTTTTCCTTTTTGTCTCTCGAACGGATAGACTAGGTAAATATATAAAGGAGTTTTGTTTGGCTTGTGTGACGGACACACGGACAGACAGAATAAAGATATAAAGTTCTTTTGGTAAACCAAGCTGTTTAAACATGCATCCCTCAGGAAACATTTCTGCGTGCTCCCATGTGTCATGGAGGACGGTTATCTTTTATCTTTTATTGATGCCTTTTGCGAAGGATTTCTTAATGACTGCGCGCTGTAATGAAAATATCATGACTGTTAATTTGCTACTTCCGCGTCTACATAAATGTGCACTTGTAGTATATAAAATGTAAGATGTTATTACCAACCATTTTTGCATGCCATTTTAAGGTCTGGTTTGAGCTACAATGACAACACTAGTGCCTGTTTAAAATCACATTAGAGTATATGACTGCTATATAGATATAATATTAAGTACACATGTGAGTGAAGGATAATTACGTATGTGTTTGTTCCTTATGGCGTTTTTATTATTTTTCTAGGCGTGAACATAATGAGCGTAACAATTTGCAGATAGTCATTGTCTATTTCTAATGAACGATCTTTCGAAGATAGGAAGGTGGCATTTTATTTTCTTTTTTTTAACCAGAGACAAATACAACTCAATTACTGTTAATTTTTCTTTCTCTACTCAGTGATAAAAGTTCCAGCATAAGTGTGTGTTGAAGTATTAGCAATCTAATAAATTACGTTGTTGTTTTCGTACAGTTATTTTTTTCTTTTTTTAAGTTGAAGGTTTTTAGTGGTTGCAAGAGTTGGAAGTAATGAAGTGTTGCAATAATTACAGAATGATTAGTGCGTGCATTAAACAAGTGAATTATCTACAAGGATCACTTCTCTCAATGCTATGAAAAATAATTTAAAAAAATATTAACTATGGTATACAAAGATAATCCAGTTATTTCATTTTAATCGAGGATATAAATATGTGCAAATTAACTTCTGGTATCCTACAACCTCTGTCCAGAAAGTTCGGTGAAGTGGTTCTGTTGTGAATGGGTTGTTGTCTTACCTGAAACAGCAGTTACTGTCCTTCAAAGTTTTTCGCGTTGACGGTAATGCATTTCTGGGAACGGCTGTACAACTTCTGAACTCCTGGTGCACTCGTTTTTAGGGATGGGCTTCAGCTGGATCGTAACATTACGTTGGATGTCCGAAATATCCAGAAACCTCTGTCCCTTCAGCGCTGATTTTAATTTGGGGAACAATGAAAATCCGGAGGAGACAAATCTGAAGAGTAGGATAGTTGATTGACACAACTCCTTTGGTGGTCAGGAACTGTTGCACCAGAAAGGCAGTGTGTGACCAGGCATTGTCGTGAAACATGGCCCAGTCTCCTCACATAACGTGCTAGGAGCGTATCCGATTGATCCGTTGCAGCAGACGTTTCAGGATTTCCACGTACGTAATGGCACTTAACGTGGTGCTCTCAGGAAGGAATTGTCCATATATAAGTCCTTTATACTCGAAGAACACCACGGGCATTGTCTTGATGCGAGATCTCTCACTTCGTACCTTCTTGCTTTTTGGCGACCCTGAACCCAGCCACTCCATACTTTGACGCTTGCATTCGGGGTCGTACCCCAGGCACCAGGTCTCGTCGCCTGTGACGATGGTTTTCGCGAAATTTGGGCCTCGATTCGCCATGTCGGTGAGGTCTCCACATGCATCAAGCTGAAGTTGCATTTGTTCCGGCATCAAAATGAAGAGTATGGAGTCAGGAGCAAAGCTTGCGTTTACCCCAATCCTGGGTCTGTATGAGGTGGGCCGTCTTATGACCGATTCCCATTTCCTCCATTATCATTCTAACTGTCACATGACGATACTATACTGGGCCAAAAATTCCTTCAATTTCTGTACATTGTCCTGGGTGCATGCAGTTGCAGACCGGGCAGTCCGGGGATTCTTCTTCCGTAGTGTCCTGCCCTTTTCGTAAACTGTCAGCAGCATTTCATGAGTCTCTTCCGCTCATTTTCCAAATTTGAAACAATACAGCATTATTCGTTCGCTGTTTCATTTTGATACCCATTTTTGGTTTCGACTGCGCGAACTACACCTTCACTTTACAATGTGCTATTTGCACTCGCAGCGCCATGCTCGGGAACTTGTTCAGACATAGGTCTATCTTGACCTGTCCGGCACGGGATGCGTCGTTGGCGCACTCTTACACGACCGTGACCAGTATGACGTCATTCACCGAACTTTCTGGACAGAGGTTGTATTTCTATCCGAGGGTGCCTTATAATTTGCTAATCGGATCGGAATGTAGCGTTCCTGGTAAGTACGAAGTTGCATGAGACATGATCCGTACAGTTTAATGTGCAATCCGAACCACCATGAATGCGTTCTAATTTCAAAGCGCTCATAGGGAATAGAACCATTATACCAGCAGTTAAGGCAATTTTTTTTGTCACTAATGTGTTTACGTACTCAGTGATGAAATGGGTCTCGATGGGTGACCCTGGATCTGGGTTTTGGTTCTCAGTCCCAGACAGACCTTTTAATTCAGAAGCAGCTGAAATGCATGTATCATCTCTGCATTTATACGTGATTAATGATGTTTACTACTCGAGCTTGAACGTTCAATTGTTTAATTCTTGCCATGACATTTCTTAACCAAGGTATCATGTTTGGAATAGTGTATGTTGTCACAAACATAATTTTATATTTATTCGTTTTTCCATACGTTGCCTATTTAAAAGAATTAACAAAACACTGTTTAGGATCCGGAGTCTTTTATTTTCTAAACGACAAGTTTTACAGATCGATTAACCTTTGTCGATCCCCCATAATAGAAACATGTAGCTTATCTTTTCTGTGATTCTGCCACGTTGGTACTCTGATAAACCTTGTAGTTATCGTTCAGTGCAATGCTTGACACACACAGATTCAAACAAGCAAAATAAAGTATATTTAATGAAAATTCAATGAGAAAAGAGAGAATTGCAGTATGCTTGTTAGAATTGCATTAGTACCATCACACATATCCTGATTTGATGAGTTGATTTTGAGTTTAATGTCCCGTTCAGCAGCGAGGCTATATGAGACGTGGACCTACTGATTAACGTGGAATCCGAACCACATGAGCTCCCACCGGGAATCGAACCCGGGTCTCCCACGCCTGAGGCGCGTACGCTAGCCGCTTACCCACGAAGGATTTCCACACATATTCTCTCTATGTGTATGACGACGTTTGTTCTCCCAGTGATGAGTCTGTCCTGGTGACCGGGTTTGGTGAGTCATGGATCTGACTTCCTGAGAGTTTTCCAGGTCACGAGCTAAAAGTAATATTTGGAGAATTACACACTGTAAAGACACTGCAGATTTGAGTAAAATTTGAAGTAGTTCATTTTGACTTCATTTTGTCTCTTAAAAAAAGAAAAGAAAAGAAAACGCGAAGAGCAGGGGCGATTGGTGAAATTTGACATGTAATGTGTAAATAGAATACAAGAAAATAATTTTTAAGAAATTTGATTTACGAAAAGCTTTTTATATATACAGGGTGGCCCAAAAGTATGTATACACCCCTGCATTGATCAAGTATAACATTCTAGTTTATGGATTGGCTGTTGTGAGCTTAAGGTATAAGTAAAAAGATGTTACGAACAAATAATAAAAGAAACTTAAGTCCCTGCTTGATAACAATAAGAAATGATATAAAATACAGTGAGCTGATCAGTACGGGACTGTATATCTACTTTTGGGCCACCCTGTATATTCATTCAGTCCGAGATTTCAGGACATACAAAATCTCAGTAACTAGTTAATTCATCAGCATCAATTCTGGTCAGTATTTAGAAAGTTAAAAGGTAAGAATCCAGTTCGTTTATGGAGGGTGTCCATCCAGTTGATTCCACGATATAAACATCCAAAAATCTGTATGTATTCTTATAGGAGTTGTTATGAATATCATCCGTGCTTGATAAACTGCTTATCAACCTTGCTTGATGGACTACTTGTCATCTTTGTTTGAAAGAATGCTTATCGTCCTTGCTTGATAGACTGCTTATGACCATGACTTGATAGACTACTTACAATCCTTGCTTGATAGACTACTTATAATCCTTGCTTGATAGACTTCCTGTAATCCTTGCTTGATAGACTTCCTATAATCGTTGCTTGGTTGATAGAGTACTTATCATCCTTGCTTGATAGACTACTTATCATCCTTGCCTGATAGACTTCCTATAATCCTTGCTTGATAGACTTCCTATAATCATTGCTTGCTTGATAGAGTACTTATCATCCTTGCTTGATAGACTACTTATCATCCTTGCTTGATAGACTTCCTATAATCCTTGCTTGATAGACTTCCTATAATCATTGCTTGCTTGATAGAGTACTTATCATCCTTGCTTAATAGACTACTTATCATCCTTGCCTGATAGACTTCCTATAATCCTTGCTTGATAGACTTCCTATAATCGTTGCTTGCTTGATATACTACTTATCATCCTTGCTTGATAGACTACTTGTCATCCTTATTTGATAAACTGCTTATTATCCTTCCTTGGTCGATAACCATAAGTGCTATTGAAATTAGCGGCTTAGTATAATGGCTAGGATGCAACATAACTAATCTGTCCGCGTAATAAAACGTAAAATGAAACTAAATAACTTCATACTCGACAAGTTAAAAGAATTAAATATTTTCAAATATTCATTCCTTTCCAAAGATTTAGATTGCGTTACTAGAGGCCGAGGGGAAATGCAGAAATTCATATTATTGTTGTACACAAGTGTTAGTGCTCAAACCAAAATATAGTTACGGCTTTTGTTCTATTTTGAAGTAATTAAATTGAATCAACCCAGTTTTTAGGTTGCAATTTAATCGTCACAGTAGTTCTTTAACTTTGCGAATTGCTGCACGCTTCCAGCATCTACTGGCATCAGACATGCAGATTGTGACACACATTAGCTTAACACGGTGCTACTAGAAATTAGTGTTTCTCACAAACTGACATGTGTTTTTTCTATTATTGGATCGAATCTCCTCTTACTCAAGTTTGGCATTCTTTGTCCGTAAACTCCTACGAGATCACTGAACCGTTCTTAAACAAATTTGACTTGATGATTCGAGAGCTCACGCTGTCGTAAAGTGTCACATTGTACAGATCGGACATACCATGGAGGAATAATCACCGAAAAACTATATCTCCGAGATGCCTGAACCGTTCTTAACCAAATTTGACTTGATGATTCGAGAGCTCACGCTGTCGTAAAGTGTCACATTGTACAGATCGGACATACCATGGAGGAATAATCACCGAAAAACTATATCTCCGAGATGCCTGAACCGTTCTTAACCAGATTTGACTTGATGATTCGAGAGCTCACGCTGTCGTAAAGGGTCACATTGTACAGATCGGACATATCATGGAGGAATAAACACCGAAAAACTATATCTCCGAGATGCCTGAACCGTTCTTAACCAAATTTGACATGTGATTCGAGAGCTCACGCTGTCGTAAAGTGTCACATTGTACAGATCGGACATACCATGGAGGAATAATCACCGAAAAACTATATCTCCGAGATGCCTGAACCGTTCTTAACCAGATTTGACTTGATGATTCGCGAGCTCACGCTGTCGTAAAGTGTCACATTGTACAGATCGGACATACCATGGAGGAATAATCACCGAAAAACTATATCTCCGAGATGCCTGAACCGTTCTTAACCAAATTTGACTTGATGATTCAAGAGCTCACGCTGTCGTAAAGTGTCACATTGTACAGATCGGACATACCATGGAGGAATAATCACCGAAAAACTATATCTCCGAGATGCCTAAACCGTTCTTAACCAAATTTGACTTGATGATTCAAGAGCTCACGCTGTCGTAAAGTGTCACATTGTACAGATCGGACATACCATGGAGGAATAATCACCGAAAAACTATATCTCCGAGATGCCTGAACCGTTCTTAACCAGATTTGACTTGATGATTCGAGAGCTCACGCTGTCGTAAAGGGTCACATTGTACAGATCGGACATATCATGGAGGAATAAACACCGAAAAACTATATCTCCGAGATGCCTGAACCGTTCTTAACCAAATTTGACATGTGATTCGAGAGCTCACGCTGTCGTAAAGTGTCACATTGTACAGATCGGACATACCATGGAGGAATAATCACCGAAAAACTATATCTCCGAGATGCCTGAACCGTTCTTAACCAGATTTGACTTGATGATTCGAGAGCTCACGCTGTCGTAAAGTGTCACATTGTACAGATCGGACATACCATGGAAAAATAATCACCGAAAAACTATATCTCCGAGATGCCTGAACCGTTCTTAACCAGATTTGACTTGATGATTCGAGAGCTCACGCTGTCGTAAAGTGTCACATTGTACAGATCGGACATACCATGGAGGAATAAACACCGAAAAACTATATCTCCGAGATGCCTGAACCGTTCTTAACCAGATTTGACATGTGATTCGAGAGCTCACGCTGTCGTAAAGGGTCACATTGTACAGATCGGACATACCATGGAGGAATAATCACCGAAAAACTATATCTCCGAGATGCCTGAACCATTCTTAACCAAATTTGACTTGATGATTCAAGAGCTCACGCTGTCGTAAAGTGTCAGATTGTACAGATCGGACATACCATGGAGGAATAATCACCGAAAAACTATATCTCCGAGATGCCTAAACCGTTCTTAACCAAATTTGACTTGATGATTCGAGAGCTCACGCTGTCGTAAAGTGTCACATTGTACAGATCGGACATACCATGGAGGAATAATCACCGAAAAACTATATCTCCGAGATGCCTGAACCGTTCTTAACCAAATTTGACTTGATGATTCGAGAGCTCACGCTGTCGTAAGGTGTCACATTGTACAGATCGGACATACCATGGAGGAATAATCACCGAAAAACTATATCTCCGAGATGCCTAAACCGTTCTTAACCAAATTTGACTTGATGATTCAAGAGCTCACGCTGTCGTAAAGTGTCACATTGTACAGATCGGACATACCATGGAGGAATAATCACCGAAAAACTATATCTCCGAGATGCCTGAACCGTTCTTAACCAGATTTGACTTGATGATTCGAGAGCTCACGCTGTCGTAAAGTGTCACATTGTACAGATCGGACATACCATGGAGGAATAATCACCGAAAAACTATATCTCCGAGATGCCTGAACCGTTCTTAACCAGATTTGACTTGATGATTCGAGAGCTCACGCTGTCGTAAAGGGTCACATTGTACAAATCGGACATATCATGGAGGAATAAACACCGAAAAACTATATCTCCGAGATGCCTGAACCGTTCTTAACCAAATTTGACATGTGATTCGAGAGCTCACGCTGTCGTAAAGTGTCACATTGTACAGATCGGACATACCATGGAGGAATAATCACCGAAAAACTATATCTCCGAGATGCCTGAACCGTTCTTAACCAGATTTGACTTGATGATTCGAGAGCTCACGCTGTCGTAAAGTGTCACATTGTACAGATCGGACATACCATGGAGGAATAATCACCGAAAAACTATATCTCCGAGATGCCTGAACCGTTCTTAACCAAATTTGACTTGATGATTCAAGAGCTCACGCTGTCGTAAAGTGTCACATTGTACAGACCAGACATACCATGGAGGAATAATCACCGAAAAACTATATCTCCGAGATGCCTAAACCGTTCTTAACCAGATTTGACTTGATGATTCGAGAGCTCACGCTGTCGTAAAGTGTCACATTGTACAGATCGGACATACCATGGAGGAATAATCACCGAAAAACTATATCTCCGAGATACCTGAACCGTTCTTAACCAGATTTGACTTGATGATTCGAGAGCTCACGCTGTCGTAAAGTGTCACATTGTACAGATCGGACATACCATGGAGGAATAATCACCGAAAAACTATATCTCCGAGATGCCTGAACCGTTCTTAACCAGATTTGACTTGATGATTCGAGAGCTCACGCTGTCGTAAAGTGTCACATTGTACAAATCGGACATACCATGGAGGAATAATCACCGAAAAACTATATCTCCGAGATGCCTGAACCGTTCTTAACCAGATTTGACTTGATGATTCGAGAGCTCACGCTGTCGTAAAGGGTCACATTGTACAGATCGGACATATCATGGAGGAATAAACACCGAAAAACTATATCTCCGAGATGCCTGAACCGTTCTTAACCAAATTTGACATGTGATTCGAGAGCTCACGCTGTCGTAAAGGGTCACATTGTACAGATCGGACATACCATGGAGGAATAATCACCGAAAAACTATATCTCCGAGATGCCTGAACCATTCTTAACCAAATTTGACTTGATGATTCAAGAGCTCACGCTGTCGTAAAGTGTCAGATTGTACAGATCGGACATACCATGGAGGAATAATCACCGAAAAACTATATCTCCGAGATGCCTAAACCGTTCTTAACCAAATTTGACTTGATGATTCGAGAGCTCACGCTGTCGTAAAGTGTCACATTGTACAGATCGGACATACCATGGAGGAATAATCACCGAAAAACTATATCTCCGAGATGCCTAAACCGTTCTTAACCAAATTTGACTTGATGATTCGAGAGCTCACGCTGTCGTAAAGTGTCACATTGTACAGATCGGACATACCATGGAGGAATAATCACCGAAAAACTATATCTCCGAGATGCCTGAACCGTTCTTAACCAGATTTGACTTGATGATTCGAGAGCTCACGCTGTCGTAAAGTGTCACATTGTACAGATCGGACATACCATGGAGGAATAATCACCGAAAAACTATCTCCGAGATGCCTGAACCGTTCTTAACCAGATTTGACTTGATGATTCGAGAGCTCACGCTGTCGTAAAGGGTCACATTGTACAGATCGGACATATCATGGAGGAATAAACACCGAAAAACTATATCTCCGAGATGCCTGAACCGTTCTTAAACAAATTTGACATGTGATTCGAGAGCTCACGCTGTCGTAAAGGGTCACATTGTACAGATCGGACATACCATGGAGGAATAATCACCGAAAAACTATATCTCCGAGATGCCTGAACCATTCTTAACCAAATTTGACTTGATGATTCAAGAGCTCACGCTGTCGTAAAGTGTCAGATTGTACAGATCGGACATACCATGGAGGAATAATCACCGAAAAACTATATCTCCGAGATGCCTGAACCATTCTTAACCAAATTTGGCTTGATGATTCAAGAGCTCACGCTGTCGTAAAGTGTCAGATTGTACAGATCGGACATACCATGGAGGAATAATCACCGAAAAACTATATCTCCGAGATGCCTGAACCGTTCTTAACCAGATTTGACTTGATGATTCGAGAGCTCACGCTGTCGTAAAGTGTCACATTGTACAGATCGGACATACCATGGAGGAATAATCACCGAAAAACTATATCTCCGAGATGCCTGAACCGTTCTTAACCAGATTTGACTTGATGATTCGAGAGCTCACGCTGTCGTAAAGTGTCACATTGTACAGATCGGACATATCATGGAGGAATAAACACCGAAAAACTATATCTCCGAGATGCCTGAACCGTTCTTAACCAGATTTGACTTGATGATTCGAGAGCTCACGCTGTCGTAAAGTGTCACATTGTACAGATCGGACATATCATGGAGGAATAAACACCGAAAAACTATATCTCCGAGATGCCTGAACCGTTCTTAACCAAATTTGACATGTGATTCGAGAGCTCACGCTGTCGTAAAGGGTCACATTGTACAGATCGGACATACCATGGAGGAATAATCACCGAAAAACTATATCTCCGAGATGCCTGAACCATTCTTAACCAGATTTGACTTGATGATTCAAGAGCTCACGCTGTCGTAAAGTGTCAGATTGTACAGATCGGACATACCATGGAGGAATAATCACCGAAAAAATATATCTCCGAGATGCCTAAACCGTTCTTAACCAAATTTGACTTGATGATTCGAGAGCTCACGCTGTCGTAAAGTGTCACATTGTACAGATCGGACATACCATGGAGGAATAATCACCGAAAAACTATATCTCCGAGATGCCTGAACCGTTCTTAACCAAATTTGACTTGATGATTCGAGAGCTCATGCTGTCGTAAAGTGTCACATTGTACAGATCGGACATACCATGGAGGAATAATCACCGAAAAACTATATCTCCGAGATGCCTAAACCGTTCTTAACCAAATTTGACTTGATGATTCGAGAGCTCACGCTGTCGTAAAGTGTCACATTGTACAGATCGGACATACCATGGAGGAATAATCACCGAAAAACTATATCTCCGAGATGCCTGAACCGTTCTTAACCAGATTTGACTTGATGATTCGAGAGCTCACGCTGTCGTAAAGTGTCACATTGTACAGATCGGACATACCATGGAGGAATAATCACCGAAAAACTATATCTCCGAGATGCCTGAACCGTTCTTAACCAGATTTGACTTGATGATTCGAGAGCTCACGCTGTCGTAAAGGGTCACATTGTACAAATCGGACATATCATGGAGGAATAAACACCGAAAAACTATATCTCCGAGATGCCTGAACCGTTCTTAACCAAATTTGACATGTGATTCGAGAGCTCACGCTGTCGTAAAGTCACATTGTACAGATCGGACATACCATGGAGGAATAATCACCGAAAAACTATATCTCCGAGATGCCTGAACCGTTCTTAACCAGATTTGACTTGATGATTCGAGAGCTCACGCTGTCGTAAAGTGTCACATTGTACAGATCGGACATACCATGGAGGAATAATCACCGAAAAACTATATCTCCGAGATGCCTGAACCGTTCTTAACCAGATTTGACTTGATGATTCGAGAGCTCACGCTGTCGTAAAGTGTCACATTGTACAGATCGGACATACCATGGAGGAATAATCACCGAAAAACTATATCTCCGAGATGCCTGAACCGTTCTTAACCAGATTTGACTTGATGATTCGAGAGCTCACGCTGTCGTAAAGGGTCACATTGTATAGATCGGACATACCATGGACAGGGTGTCTGTCGGTCACGAAAGTCACGAAAAAGTCACGAAATCAGAAAATGGTCATGAAAGTCACGAAATTTAGCTTTTGGGTCACAATTTTTTTAACGGTTCAAATGTAAGTACAGATTGGAAAATTTAGTTCTATAAAACGTCAAAGTTCACCACCAAAAATGTCTATGATCAGCTTTAGACGCTACCAAATCGCAAGCAAAGCACGTTTCTATCGCATGGATAAAAATTCGTCCTAATTCGCTCTTGAAAATATTAGGAAATTTTATGATTTGGTAAAGAAAAGGTCACGAAAAAGTCACGAAATTTTATTTTGGGGTTTTAGTAGACACCCTGATGGAGGAATAATCACCGAAAAACTATATCTCCGAGATGCCTGAACCATTCTTAACCAGATTTGACTTGATGATTCGAGAGCTCACGCTGTCGTAAAGGGTCACATTATATAGATCGGACATACCATGGAGGAATAATCACCGAAAAACTATATCTCCGAGATGCCTGAACCATTCTTAACCAGATTTGACTTGATGATTCGAGAGCTCACGCTGTCGTAAAGGGTCACATTATTAGATCGGACATACCATGGAGGAATAATCACCGAAAAACTATATCTCCGAGATGTCTGAACCATTCTTAACCCTTAACGGTTCACTGCTTCCGGCACTGTTTGCAAAACAACATATCCACAGACAACTTCCCCCGAAAAATTTACCAGAGTTGTCACCAGGGGCAATAACTGCTACCATCGCGGAAAGTAAGTACACAAATAATCATAACGAACAATACCTGATACTCTTCAAACGCAATACACAAGATCAAACAAAGATGTAGCCAAATGGTTACGAAAACTCGTTAAGGGTTAACCAAATTTGACTTGGTGATTCGAGAGCTCACACTGTCGTAAAGTGTCACATTATATAGATCGGACATACCATGGAGGAATAATCACCGAAAAACTATATCTCCGAGATGTCTGAACCATTCTTAACCAGATTTGACATGATGATTCGAGAGCGCGAACACATTTCTTTAATGCTTTTTGCTGGTATGCCAAATTCAACTACAGTGTAACCTGGATAATTCGAACCTCAAGGGACCAGTAGAAAAATTCGAATTATACAAAAATTCGAATTAGAAATGTTTTTGTAAATGGTTGAAATAAACAATCAAACTTCAGGTTTTAACATAAAGACCATTATTGGATCTAATAATAAGTGTTTTAAGTACCATACACTCATTGTAAAACTAGAAAAATCATAGGTTAATACAATATGAAGTAAAATACTGTGCTGTAATACGTACGTACATACACTAGCACTGTATTATGCATGAACATTGAAAAAATCATAAAAACAGAAAAGAATATTACTGTATTAATAGACAAATAACTATCATAAGACTCAAAAAAATCAATATTTAAAAAAAATGCTGAGATCTTTGCTTGTTTCCTTGAATTTAGTCTCTCGGTCATTACAAACGAATCTAACAAATTCAAGGAACGGAATAGTTCATCACTTACTTCATTTTTGCTTTCCAAAAACCGTCTGAGTTGCGTGATAACATTTCGTTTTTCTTCGAAACCTTCGAATTATCCAAATTATAATTCGAATTAACCATGATTTTTTTTAGCATTGTTTGTATATAAAATTCTAAAGACCACGAGAAAAATTCGAATTACAGAAGTTCGAATTATCCAGGTTCCACTGTATTTTCATGTTCACAAAAACGATTGAGTGACTAAAAAAATTCTATGAATAATTAATAAAGGCCAATCGCTTCGCTCCAAATTTGCAATTATTGCGCCCTAGTAATGAATTTGCTTTAAAAGAATTCATTCCAAGACTAAATTACCTATGCTGGATTCCTGATGAAAAATAGCTTCGAGTAGATTATAAGATTTGTTATTGAATGTAAAGAAAATTTACTGAGTCATTCTTGAGAAATTCATGCGAAGAAACTCGTCCCGAAGGTTAAAGTATCCCCCATGTTGATTATTTTCTTCAGGAGAATTGGTTTTTGTCATTTCGTAAGCCTGTTAATGAATTAGGAGCAAAATCTTGTGAACGGTTTTTGAGAAATTTACGGAAAAAGAACCTACCTCTAGAACGACATATCTGTTTCGAATTTCATATGAAAAACAACTTGTCTGACTAAGCCTATTCTTGAAATGGGGAGGGGACACGGTGGCTTAGTGGTAGAGCGCTTACCTTTGGTGCATGGTGTCCCTGGTTGATCCCCGGCAAAGTAAGTTTGTAATGGACAACATCGTGTCCGTGGGTTTTTTCTCGGATATTCACCTTTCCTTCCACTTTATCATTCCATCAATTCTTCCATCATCATTCACTTGCTTTAATCATCGTCTTCCTTAGTCTTAAGTGCATATTCGTGGGACGTTAAACGAAGATTTTGTTTCATTTCCTATTGTTGAAATAATCATTTACGCAATATGAAAAAAAATGTGAGTTGTTTTTCAGAAAATCACCCAGGAAAAATAAGTCTGCGAAGGTAAACTACTATTTGTTCATTTTTTTAAAATATAAATGGCCTACACTTTATTATGTGGTTTTAAATTAAATATTTTATTTACTAAATATAAATAAAATCGAGTGAGTTGTTTTTGAAAAAGAAGATCGCACAAAAAGGAGGGTAAACAACCCCTTGTTGATTTTTCCCAAGAAAATGATATACCATAGGGTGTTAATAACATATCGATTTACATCATAGCAGTGATAACATAGTGATTAAATAAATAAAAATGATTACAGCTGTTCGTGTGATGTGTTGTTAGAGCATCAGTTCTAGAGATTCAGAAAACGCCGACGTTTTTGAGTTGGAGGCTTTTCCCCATTTAAAAAAAAAACAGCTTTTTTTTGGGGGGGGTGAAACGGTGTTTTTTTTTTTTTTTTTTTTTGCTTAAAAAAATATTGTTCGAGTGCCAGTTTTGTCTCCCTGTAGTGAATTCTACAATTTTTAAACGTTCGTTTACAACATGCAATAGTAATGAGTTGTATGCTCAATCCAGGACTGGCTGTCTTGATTGGTTTTCAAACTTAAATGGCAGTCATCGTCAGCAAGTTTAAGATATGCAACCCGCAGCATTCCAAATATCGTTTTAAATGGATTTGAGACGCTGAATCGAAGTTTTTTTTTTTTTTTTTTTTTTAATGACACTACCTATTACCGGTTTCATTCCATGGTGATCAACATTAAAAGCAGACACGGTTGATTTTTGTCACTTCCGGTTTGGGTAGAGGTTTAACGGAAGAGTTGGAGCCTATTCTTGGGACGCTCAGTCGATTCCAATAAACGTTTCTCGATATCTTTTAAATTTTTGAATATTGAAACTGGAAGTACTAGTAAAATTGTATCACGTTTTTTTTTTTTTCGTCGCAGGATTATAGGGGAGAGGAAGGGAATGGCGATCAGCCCACTTTGCACTCTTGTGTGATCCAAGGCGAAGTCAAACTAGTGCAGCCATCTGCCTCTTGTAGCAAGGTTTCTTGTGTATTGTCGAGGAAGTTGTCACAGAAGACTGAAGTCTACAGCGTGTTGAAACTTGTTTTTGTTG
Organism: Thermobia domestica; assembly: GCF_964235325.1. Lineage (NCBI taxonomy): Eukaryota > Metazoa > Arthropoda > Insecta > Zygentoma > Lepismatidae > Thermobia > Thermobia domestica. Next base: position 26,080,360 of record NC_137471.1, read on the forward strand.
ATTTTCTATATAAGGATCTGCATATTTCAACTCACGATACGTACAATTTTAAGTTGTAAGATCTTGAAGATACTAAGATTCATAAAAAGTTATATTTACGTGTAATGCACGACACATAATTATATTTCAAATAAACTACGTTTTACAGTATAACCAGCTCGATTTTCAAAATGGTGCAGTGTTGGGAATGCCGATCAACGTGATCGGTTTACCATCATGCTGATCGCCATTCCTAACAAACATTTGGAGTACTTCTCCAGCCAAAAATTATAAAAGAGGCTAGACCTAAAATAGGTAATACGCCTACTTGAGTCAAACACTGAAACTTTGGTATCGGTGTAACCTTTGTGGATCGTGGGTGCATGCTGACTGTACGCGTACTGTTGTGGACTCACCACGTAAATATATCTGTGACGTGTCTTTGAAACAACGTCAACAGAACATTCAGTTGACGTTTCTCAGTCTTTCGAAGGCGCAGTTCAGCAAAAAAAGAAAAAGAAAAAATTGAACTGGCTATGAATCTGTGTGTGTTTATTAAGCTTGTACTGTGATCGCCATTACCAACATGTGATGGGAATGGCGACCAAAGTAGCAATTTGAGTTTTTTCCATCGTGTTCCCCAACTGAAAGAATGGGCTCCTTTTTATTTTACACACTTATTTTAGAAGGATTGGAGTACGTATTTACAAATTTGTTTCAATATATTTTGCAAATGAAACTGTAGATGGTGATCAGGAAAATGGAAACACCTGTAGTTGGCAACACGTCAGATGTATGGGTTGGCAGTGGTGTCGTGGCGCCCGAAGCGCCGGACCGCTGGTGGTGGAGTGTTAGGTCGGTCTCCATACTACGTCAGGCGCAGTGGAACAGCAGTGTCCAGTGGCTGCAGCAGACGGGGGTAGTGTAAAATGGGAGAACTCTCAGATTTACAAAGGGGGCAAATTGTTGGTGCGCGGTTATGTGGAGTGAGTGTGACGGCAGTGGCTACTGTGTAAGGTGACGACGGCCTACACAACACACGAGAAAACCACATCGGGGAAGCGGAACAGTGGGCGGAAGAAAATCATGAGTGACAGGTCACGCCGGGTATTAAAGCGCATTGTCACGCAGAACCGTCGTGCCACTGCGGAGCAAGTGACGGAGGAACTCAATCAGTACCTCCCCCACCCTGTTTCGACAATCACAGTCCGCCGCGAATTACATGACATGAACTTACAGGGTCGTGTTGCACGGGCCAAACCGCTCATCAGGGACCATAACGCTTTCGCACGCCGCAAATGGTGCCGCGACCATGCAACTTGGACCGTCGAGGACTGGAAACGTGTGATATGGTCGGATGAGTCATCCTTCACCCTATTCCCAACCACGGGCCGTGTTTATGAGTGGAGAACGCCCAAAGAAGCTTATGATCTGCAGTGTCTCCGCCCAACTGTGAAACATGGCGGCGGCTCGGTGATGCTGTGGGTCGCAATATCATGGTTTTCATTGGGTCTTGTGGTCACACTTAGCGGACGAATCACTGCCAACGATTATGTCGCAATTTTAGGAGACCACTTGCATCCATAGTCCGGATGTTGTTCCCGGACAATGACGCCATCTTCCAGGATGATAATGCACCCATTCACACAGCTGGTGTTGTTGCAGCGTGGTTTGAGGAACATCGGGATGAAGTTCAACACCTCCCCTGGCCCGCCCAATCCCCAGATCTCAACATAATTGAACATTGTGGTCCGTCTTGGAAACACGACTCCGGCGACGATTTCCACCTCCATCCTCTCTCACAGAACTGGCCGATGCCCTGCACGAGGAATGGTGTAAAATTCCACTTGCTACCATTCACGACCTCTTTGCCTCCATCCCACGTCGCATCAAGGCTGTTCTGAAGGCGAAAGGTGGCCCGACACCATATTAATCTGGTAAGTTGCAATTTCGTTCAGGTGTTTCCATTTTTCTGATCACCATCTGTACGTAATAACCCATTTTTCTTACATGATGGCCATTGCCCACCTCTCCCTTACACCAAGGCTAAGGAAGACGGTGATCGTGATAGTGGTCTGCATGAGTTCGGGCCTACAAAGCATATATCATTTCGGGCCCGGGCCTTAAATTTTTAAATATTCAGCCATATTTCTGAGGCTTTTCGGGGCCTTACATTGTAAATATACTGTACAATGATATTTATCGGACCATTCTTTCTGGAGAACTTTTAAAGCACAACTGCAAAATGAAACCTCTATTTGCTGTAAATAAATATACAATTTAGCGTTAATTATTAAGTTTCTGTAATTCGGGCTTAGTTCGGGCTCATTTGATTATTACACGAGCTCGGGCCTAAATGCTAAAACACATTTCGGACTCGGGTGGGCCTCACATTGTAAATTCACGGGCCGGGCGGGGCTCGGGCTAAAAATTCCGACCCGTGCAGACCTCTAGATCATGAGATGGCTAACGATGGAGAGACGTAAGTGCTGTTTGTTTACCAAAAAAATATTAGTTCGCGCGGGCTGGGGTCGAACACGCCTAGAGATGAAGGCTCCACCACTGAGTCACTCGGCCTTACTTTCGGTTTTAGTACAGCGTTTCGAATGGAGATGGTATCCTTTCATGAGACACTGTATTGATTCTATAAAACTGCTTGTTGATATTTAAAGGCTGTTCCATAAAGAACGCAGCTTCTGAAATGTCCGCCATTTCTCTTCTACTAAGCGCGGTGGCTCAGTGGTAGAGCGTTCACCTCCGGTGCTTGGGATCCCTGGTTCGATCCCAGCTCGCGTCGTGTGGACTTTCTGGTGGACAAACACCGTGCTCGTGGGTTTTCTCGGGGTTCTCCTTTTCCTCCCACTTTCTTCATTCCACCATTTCATTCATTTCTCATCATCACCGTCTCCTTTAGCCTAATCGGCACAACCATGGGACGTAAAACTTAAAAAAATTCATTTCATTTTCTCTTCTACTAAGTTAGCAGCACTGAGCGTTACACAATTTTCATCTGTGCCGAACAGCGCATGGTCGTCATGTGTTTTCTGTATAGGTAGAAACTAGGGATGGGCAAAACCTTTTTTTGTAAAACCGGAAACCCGTTTCTAGAAAGCCGACATTTCGGTTTTCTCCAAAACCGGTTCGGTTTTTTTCACCGTAACTGGTGTCGGTGAAAACTTTTGTGAAACACATAAAACTATTTCTGTGGAAACGGAATCGGTTTCCGGAGAACAACGAAACACTATTCTGGTCTGAAATAGAACCAATTTTGAAGAAAAAAACGGAACCGGTTTGAAGGAAACCGAAACCGGATCCGGTAAAAAACGAACCGGTTTTGGATAAAACCGAAACCGGTTTGGGGGCAAAACCGTTTTTAAATTTTCAAAACCCTGTTTCGGTTTCCCTAAAAACCGAAAAACTGTTTTTGTACCCACCACTAGTAGAAACGGAGTGGTTTCACGGCTATGACAGTTCGTTCTTCCGTCGTAAAACACTATGACACTACGTTCTTCCGTCCTAAAACACTATGACAGTACGTTCTTCCGTCGTAAAGCACTATGACAGTACGTTCTTCCGTCGTAAAGCACTATGACAGTACGTTCTTCCGTCGTAAAACACTATGACAGTACGTTCTTCCGTCGTAAAGCACTATGACAGTACGTTCTTCCGTCGTAAAACACTATGACAGTACGTTCTTCCGTCGTAAAACACTATGACAGTACGTTCTTCCGTCGTAAAGCACTATGACAGTACGTTCTTCCGTCGTAAAGCACTATGACAATACGTTCTTCCGTCGTATAGCCCTCCATTCCTACCCATACGGAAAACAAACGACGATCGTGCGCTATTCGGCGCTCTGTGACTACTAACCACAAAGACAACAGATGAAAGTCGTGTAACGTTCAGTGCTGCCAACTTACTAGAACACAAATGGCGCGTATTTCAAAAGTTGTGTTCTTTATGGGATACCCTTTATTACTGGTTTTTGCTTACTGGCAACCAGCAGTGAAAACAGGAATGGTTGATTTCTATCACTTCTGGTTGAATTGAAGATTAATGAAATAGATGAAACCTATGCTGAATCGATTCGAAAAAATAAACGCTTCTTGATATGTCTTACCGTTTTTGCTCTATCGAACAAACGGATGGACGGACATGGCCGTTCTATAAGATTCCGAGTTTATCATAATGGAAAAATCTCCTGATCCATTTGAAATGAACTTTTGAACATAATACATACTTTAATTGGGCTTTATTGTGTCATTTTTATTAAAATTACTATCAGAATAGCCGTTCATCGCACGGGGAGAATACGTTTCATTTTGGACATTAACCCTTGGAGTACCAAGATATAAATTTTACTTAAATGCCCAAAATGGGGTCAATTTGACCCCATAGGCTTTTGTCTCTCTAAGGCCAGCAAAGAGATCAAATAATATTCTATTGTTACAATTCAAGCAATGAACATTTATTGTAAAGAGGAAAATGTACTACATAAAAGAAATTAACAAAATGAGGTTGGCGCCAAAACTCGCTTGCACGAAAATGCTATGCCCTCAGCGCCATCTACATTTGGCGGGATGAGATTTTTTTCTTCCCTCCTATCGGAATATGGCTGAAAACTCTTTTATTCCATGATTGACCAAATTGGGGTCATTTTGACCCCAACTTCCATTTCTGTAACTAAAAAGACAAATTATACTCCACGATACTTGCTAAGTGTACAAAATTATTCAAGAGACTCTTATAGAAGTATTCCTAGAAAACCATTTCAGTATATATTTTTTTTAATGCAATAAAAATAGATGTCTCAATTTGACCCCATCTTGGTATTCCAAGCGTTAAGGGCTAAATTTGAATTTAAGGTTGCTGTAAAGGGGCAAGTTTTGCCAATAGATGTCACTACAGTCTTCGTATCTCTCTCATGTATTTTTTACCTTTCACGAAAATTTACAATTTCTCCTACAAATTTTAACGTACAGACTTCAAATTTTTGGAGAAGGAACTTGATAACCTATCAAAGGCATCAATCCGTGCCGATTTCTTATTTTGAATTTTCTTCATTGTTGAGAGAGTTATATTGTTAAAGGTTTGGATATCCCTTTCAACAAACAAACCATTTCAACAATGAAGAAAATTCTAAATAAAAAAAATCGGCACGGATTGCTGTCTTCGATAGGTTATGAAGTTTCTTCTCGAAAAATAAGAAATCTCTAGTTTGAAATTTGTAAGAGAAGTCGTGAATTTTCGTGAAAGGTAAAAAATACAGGAGAGATACAAAGACTCTAGTGACATCTATCGGCAAAACTTGTCTCTTTAAACTAACCTTAAATAGCATCGGAAGTATCTCTGTCTCAGCGACCCCGACAACCTTGAAATTGACAGTGATATCTGTCATTTTCGATCACATCGTCCCTCTCGAGACAAAGGGGCGTATCTAATTTTTTTTTCAACTTTTCCAGAAGACAAGTTTAAAGATGTTATCATAACTTGATTTTATCGTGTTCTGTCAAAATTTAATTTGATCTCGTAAGTTACATACCTGATATGAAGAACATCAAACTAAATTTTAAAAGAAGACGATAAAATAATGAGAAAAGGTTTAATCTTTTATCCTGGAAAAAAATTAAAAATGAGATACACCCCTTTGTCTCGATAGCGACGATATATATATATATATATATATATATATATATATATATATATATATATCCGTCCCCTAATTTGCGGGGCTGAATTTGAATTTAATCGGCATCGGAAGCGTCACTGTTCATCTCAGCTACCCCGGAATCTATGCATTCGACACTAATATCGGTCATTTCGATCATTTTTAAATAGCCTATCTCCTCTTCTCTCCCTCCCCTAAGTTGCACCGTCAAAGTGAAATGATAAAAGCCATCCAAGGCCCCAACCTTATCTATGTTAAAATTTGATCCGAGATCGGTCGCCTAGTTCCAAAAGGTATGAAATCACAAATACAGGTCATTTTCATTTTTATATAGAGAAAATATATCTAACGAAGATTCAAAAATATGAGAAAGTAACAAATATAATACTTCAATAACCCATCAAGTTAGGGAGATGAAACTCGCTCGATATACAGGATGGCCCAAAAGTAGGTATACAATCCCGTCCCGTATTTTATATCATTTCTTATTATTATCAAACAGGTGGACCTAGTTTCTTTATTATTTGTTCTTAACGTGTTTTTACTTATAACTTAAGCCCGGAGCAATCTAAGCAAATAAATCCATAAATTAGAATGTTATACTTGATCAATGCAGAGGGGTGTATACCTACTTTTGGGCCACCCTGTATATGAATGCCTCATTAAAAATAAGCGGAAACTTGTTCCAGAGTTTTGGAAAATTCCATTTTTTAAAGGAGTTGGCAGTGGCGGATTTAGAAAGTAAAGACTGGGGGGTCATCCAGAACACAAACTATGATAGGTATACCATGAGTTTAGTAGAAACTTTCAAAAACTGGGGAGAGGGACTAGCCCCAGGCGCATGCCACTGGGAGTGAAATGACTCCTGTAACTTTTTCTCCACTTTCAAATCGCCAGTCTGTCTCATTATTACGGGGAAAACAGTTGAACTGTGTAAAATCCATTCTTGAACGTGGTTAGCAATGTCCTCGAGCCGAATTTTGGTCATATCGGTTTTAGTATAATGTACTGTATATCTTAACGGAGGAGGGAGTTACGCTAAAATATACGCTAAAACTACAGTATTTCGTAAGCCTTTCAAGTTAAGCAGGTGATACTTGCTGTTTAGTCTCCTTATTAGAAATGTGTTAATATCTTTACGAGTGTTTTCGAAATTTCCACTTCTAAAAGGGGAAGAGGAGGCAGTTTGAATTATATTTAAATTTCATATTTTGCCTTCATAAAATAGCCAAAGTGAGGAAACAGTTAATCCGTTTAAAAATGTAATTTTGAACATTGCGTTTGTGTCGACCTGTGTTTTATCAAGACACTTTTGAAATGCATATCGTAATGGGGCAGGTGGTTGGTATATTTTCCATTTAACTATCTTTCTTATGCGAAGAATCGGCATTTCAGCAGTGGCGGGTCTGGAAGGTAAGAACTGGGGGGAGGGGGGAAGCAGCTAGAACCCAGATTATGATAGGTATATCATGAGTTCACAGGTTTTCCGATCTAAATGTCTCACGATGGATATTCTGGCTAAGTTGGACGTTGACGTTGTGGATCTCTAGTATTGTTTTACACATTGCATAACAAAAAACTGCAACTGAAACTATATCTAATGTTTGAAAAATTTTCCAATAAAGAATAAAAGGCAACGCGTATTATAAACGTGCAAAATATATTAAATAATAGTTTCAGTTATTTTTGTCACTCAAGAAACTGGCGGGAGCACGGTGGCTCAGTGGTACAGTCAGGGGCGGATCCAGGACCGACTTCTGGGGAGACAATGGGTTGTCATAATGCTACTTTTAAGGGCTCCAAACTCTGGGATGGATTTTATTTATATATATATATATATATAAAGTAAGAAAGTTTCCTCTCCTGGGGGGTGATCGCCCCCCCCTGGATCCACCCCTGGGTAGAGTGTTCACCTCTTGTGCATGTGGTCCTGAGTTCCACTACAGCTCGCGCCAAGTGAACTTTGTGGTAGACAAACACCGTGTGCGTGGGTTTTCTCGGGGGTTCTCCCTTTCCTCCCACTTTCTTCATTTCATTAATTTCTCATCATCACCGTGTCCTTTAGCCTAGCCGGCATAACCGTGGGAAGTAAAACTTATAGATTTCATTTCATTTTTTTTTTCAAGAAACTGGTGGAGCCCAGGTCTCCGGCGTAGATCTGTCACTGCCTTTGAGCTACCTTTAAAGAGAGAAGATTCAAAACTGGAATATGCTGCTGTGATTTGGAACCCATCACAACAGCAATACAGACACCAACTGGAAAAGGTCCAATCTAAATTTATCAAATACTTGACGTACAAGACAACTGGAATCTATCCATATTATGAAAATTATCTAACATTAATAGACAACTTCTGTATCCCTACACTTGAACAAAGGCGAAATGTGACAGATTAGATTTTTCTCCATAAAATAGTACAAAACGAATTTAATTGTACGGATCTCATATCAACATTAAATTTTCATGTCCCGACACTTAAAACTCGTGCTAATAACTCTGGTCTGTTTTATTGCAAAAAAGCAAGGACCAACGTATTATTGAAATCACCAATTTGGAGAATGTGTTCTACTTATAACAAAATATGTATCAAACACAAAGAAATTGACATCTGCAATATGAACTCTATGTTTAAGGAAACTATTGTAAATGTATTATGTAATACACCAACACTATAATTGGGCTTATGCCTGTTGTGTTGATGGCAAATAAATAAATAAATAAATAAACATAATGAACGAGAGCCGAGGATGTTCTAATTAGATTCCTACAGAGAAAACTTGAGAATGTAGTTTATTGTAATTGCGTTCGTGGTCGCATAATTGTACGAAAGTATGATGTGGTTCAATATCCTTTATATATATATGTATATATATATATATATATATATATATATATATATATATATATATATATATATATATATATATATATATATATATATATATATATATATATATATATATTGTGTGCATCGAATTTCCCAATAAGGTACCAGTACTTACTGCTCATTGCTTCGACGTGTAATGTACATTTTTGTATTGTTATTATTGTGATTTTATTGTAAAGAAAGAAAATTGAGAAAATTCATATAATCAAGGCGTACGAGGCAACCGATGCATGTACGTAAATCTGCACCTGGTGTGGTGTTGTATCTTACAAAAACATGATGATGATGATAATGCTTTTCGTTATTAGTTACACATACTTTTCATTGGCTTCATACACCATGATTACTGGCAGAAGTTTCCTCCAAAACAAGGGTGCCCCTCCTTTTGGGCTTGGAATTAAAGGCTATGGCAATATGATTTGCATCCTGGGGGCACTAAAACACATCTTTTGTGCATCCACCCTTAGCAAGACAAAAGTATAGTTATCAAGAGTGACCACTAAGGCATAGTGTGTCCCTTCTGAATCAGATTCTACCAAGAAGGCGCTTATCTTTTGATGGTATATACAATGTTAATAAGTAGAAATTGCTGCTTTTTTTTCCCCTGGTTTTCCAAAGATCAGATCAAAATCTCACCCAAAAGCAGTTTTTTTAAAAAAGTGTTTTGAAGCCAATTCGTGAATACGCGGATAGCTTCAGCTGAAAATGGGGGAATATATTCATGGTAATTTTTCTTGTGTATGTCAAACGTACAAAAGGTATAATTCCATTGTAGTTATTCGAGCGATTATTTTACTTCATATAGAAGCACTGTTTTCTTTCTTTTTTTTTAACAAAGTTGTTTGCTGTAGGGTATATTCCCTGTTTGTTCTTTTTTTTTTTTTAAGTTTCTGTAGCTGAACTAAAGTAAAAGCTGAAAATGTGATTTCGCCCTAGAGTCAGAGCAATTTCTTTCGTCCTCTTCTTTATCGTCTCTTTGTTATGTCTCCGCCCTGTCGTTTTGTGCGGCCTCAAAGATGTAAATTACTCCTGTAGATCTCTGGAATCTAACTGCAAATTAGATATCATGGATAACTCCCCCTTACTTTTTTATTCGAATCATTCCTCCGATAATTACATTAATACCAATTTCTGTCTGGCCTTTTTGTTTTATTTTGCCGTTGTTGGTAAGCACCTGAATTGCACAGCACAGAAGATTTTTACATGAAATTTCATATTTCGTCATTAAATGGGTGTATATAGAAGATTAAAAGTCTTTTTGTTTTTATGTGTGTGTGTGTGCTTTTTGGATTGAAGGAGTTTTTGGATAGGATGCACGGGGAGGGGTGCAAAGAGGAAGGAAATGAGACATCCCAAAAGAGATGAACACAAGATTGCAACAAAACCCTTTTATTTTCTGATTTCAGGTGTAATTCGTCATGGCGCCCAAGAAGCCCGAGGAACCAGAAAAGAAGCCTCTGATTGGTCGTGTAGGAACCAATCTGAAGGTTGGCATTGTGGGCCTTCCTAATGTCGGCAAGTCGACGTTTTTCAATGTGCTCACGAAGAGTCAGGCAGCTGCGGAGAACTTCCCGTTCTGCACCATTGATCCCAATGAAAATAAGTATCTCATTAAATGAATATTATTAATTAGTTTGTATCAATTTTTTCGACACTTTGGTCTTCATAATTTTTGTGCTGTCTCTTGTCCGCATGAGTGTTTTTCTTTTTCTTTAATCAGTCATAGATAGATACCAGATGTTTAGGCATTAAAAACCTGGAAAATAGGCAGGCAAATATTCATTTAAAATTTTAAAAAATAGGCAGTAAATAGGCACTAAAATAACTCGAAATAATCAAGATAAATACTCAATACAATTAAAAAAAAATAAATTCAAATCATAGATAATGTTCAAAGAATAGTACTGTATATAGAAAAACGAAGCTTGACATGTATTCCATACATTCTATACAGCACTTTATCACTAGATACAACAGTCCAAATTTCATACACTTCATCAGTACACAGCAGGCCAAAGTTTTACTGCACATTACCTACAAACAACACTTATATTTCTCGGAAGAGGCAGAATCCTTTGTTGAATCACTAAACTATACTTTTTTTTTAAAATAAAGTCTTATTTTGAAGAAAATGCATAGAATAGGCAACATTAGGCACCAAAGCAATTATTCAGGTAGAAAGGGGCGAAATAGGCACAATAAAATTGGCTTAATTTGAAACTATAACCCTCAATATAAACTTTAGATGGTTATTTTTAATCATATCATTAATATTAAAGAATAGGCATTTTGCCTAACATCCGGTCTCTAGTGATAAAATATCTCTAATCCAGTCGCATCCGAATCTTATCTTGTCCAGGCGCGCACCCAGAAATTTTTATTCGGGGAAGGGGTCCAGTAATACGAGCAACTACGTCTATGTAGTATTGAATGGGTATTATTCTGCACCCGTAAAGACGATAAATAATTGTAAAATACTTCCACCTTTATTTTCAGAAAAGAAAAATGATAGAACTAGATTGTTTTTATAAGAGAAAGAATACAGATGAAATGTAACATCAAATTTTTATGCTACATCAATCATTTCCCTGTTAAACAAACATAGTTTTATTGAGAATGTACAAATGTGTGTTAAGAGCTTTTTTTTGGGGGGGGGAGGAATCGGGTCCTGGTGGATCCCCCGGTGGTTACGCCTCTGGTCTTGTCCTTAAACTAATATATATAAAAAAGAAACTGATCATATGAGTGATCGAATCACGGAAAAACTCCTGAAACGTTTGAAATGAATTTTGGAATATAATTATCATCACCCTCGAACTGGGATTTTTATTGTGTCAGTTGTATCATAATACATGTTCTAAAGGGAGCGGGAGTCATAGTTTATGAGAAAAATTGAATATCTCACGAGTCTGTCACTTTAGGAAGATAAAACGCGGTACACAAACTCTTAATTACAAATAAATTGACACTTTTTTTTTAAATATTATCTTACGATTTTTTTCGATCAGTGTCAAATATAGAAATACCAAGGGAGAAAATAGAACAGGTGACTAGTTCTCGATACCTGGGTAAGTATTATTAGTGATGCAGGCTCGAAACCAGCCACAGAGGTTTTTTAAGGGGAGGGGCATGGATATGTTAGGGGGGGCCAAGTCATTAAAAATTCTCCTAAAAATTGTTTTTTTTTTTTTTGTATTAATAATAGCATTTTGTATTGAGGTCTGGAGGGGCAATGAAAAGTTTAGGGGAGGCCAGGCCCCCTAGCCCCCCTCTGGTTGCGGGCCTGTAGTGATGATATGAAGTGAGAACGTGAAATAAAAGCAAGGATAGAAATGGCGAAAGAAGCCTTTAGGAGGAAGAAAAGACTATTGTGTGGGACCTTGAATAAAAAGTTGAGAAAAACACTCATAGAATGCTTCATGTGGAGGAATATTGTACTGTATAGGGCAGAAACATGAACATTACGCAAAAATGATGGAGATGACTGGAAGCTTTCGAAATGTGGGTGTGGAGAAGAATGCAGAAAATTAGCTGGGTCGAGCGGAAAACGAATGAGAGGGTGTTAGAAATGGTGGAGGAAAAGAGAACAATTTTAGATGTTAAAGAGTCTTCATCCCGGCGAAATTAAAATACCGCTAATTTTACAGTAATTATGTGATATCTTCAAATAGATAAAAGATAATTGAAATATGGAACAAGAGCGCCCTAGACAATATTATTTTGCGTGAGATACCGTTATCACAAGTCACCTAGTGGCTTTCCGTTTTCAGCCGTTTAGAAACGCGAAAATAAATGTCGATTTTCAAAATGGCTCGAAATCGAAAGCAGATAAGTGAGTCGTGATAATGGTTTCTTATGTAAAATAATATTGTCTAGGGCGCTCTTGTTCCACATTTCGATTATCTTTTATCTATTTGAAGATATCACATAATTACTGTAAAATTAGCGGTATTTTAATTTCGCCGGGATGAAGACTCTTAAGAGCTATCATGAGGGACGTGCTAGAGGTTATGGTGGCAGAAAAGAGAGGGCGAAGGAGAGTTCAATTAATGGACGATACGATAAAAAAATCGTACAAGACGAAGAGGTTAGCGGAAGAACGCGGAGCATGGAAAATTCTCAAATTGCGGCAAGTGACCTACAATAATGGCAGAATATCTATAATGATGATGATGATTCATTGAAATGCGTATCCTAAGGTGGATAATAACTTTCCATTAACAAATTCTCCCAGTGCGAAAAACGGACATTTCAGCTAGTTTGAAATAAAATAATATACGCGCGCCTTGTTCGTGGGAGGCCCGGGTTCGATTCCCAGCGGGAGCTCATGTGGTTCGGATTCCACGTTAATCAGTAGGTCCACGTCTTATATAGCCTCGCTGCTGAAAAGGGACGTAAAACTCAAAAAATCAATCAATCAATAACAATATATCGTACGCGATGATCCGAACTAATCGAATAGTAATTAAACGGTACTGGGATAGACTTTGACTCGCGTAGTACGCATGTGACGTATTTGTGTATGCAGACCTTTAGTTCCTGTGAACTTTAAGCCATCGAAATTTGGACTGCGATCTAGTCAAATTTTCCCTAATTGCTGTTGAGAACAATGACCAAAGAAGAGTACACGGACCTCCCGGTGTGATTCGATCCCCAGCCAAGAAGATTATGCTAGACAAATCGTGTCCGTAGGTTTTCTCGGGGGTACTTCCGTTTCCTTCCGCATTCTCACTCCACCAATCATTCCATGATCATTCACTTGCCTTTATCATCGCCTCCGTTAGCCCAAAACGCATAACAATAAAACGTTAAACTGAAAGATTTCATTTCATTTAATATTACCTTGTCGTGACCCGTAACCTTATGCAGGTCCGTATTTAGGTAAGTGGTATTCTCAGGGCAGCAAATTTAGGGGGCGGCAAAATTTCAGATTTTTAAAAAGATTCACAATAAAGTAGGTATAATATTTAAAATTAGCAACCCGCAGTCCTGCGAAAGCGCGAGAAAATATGTTAATGTTTTTAATTCGCTCTAATTACAATAGTTACTAATTAGCTAGCTTATCTGATTAGAGTAAGGTGACCGATGATGGTCACTCTGCCTATGATGGCCACCCTTTGATATTTTTGCATAGACACAACAGGTGCCAGTAGTAATGCAGTGTGGGAGAAGGAAGTGACACGCGCAAAAGGCTGTCAAATTTGCGGGAAATTCTGGTAAGTAGTATTAGAGTAACTGAGTTATGAAGTGCCAATAGGTACATTTTTCGGGTACGTTGTAAAATGAGACATGAATTCATTGCGTGGTTTTAGGCGTATTTTATGTTACATATTATTCTCCCATTTGTGTCATTCTTGCTGTTACCAGAGGTTTAATGTCGACTTAGAGTGGTGTTCACAAAGTCACGTGTGTGCAGCCGGTGACGTCAAATGAGAGGGAGATTCTGGTATCCCTATGATGGTCACAGTGAGGGGTTCGTATGATGATCAGCGTGGCCAGTGTGTTGCAATGCAAGTGGTGATTTCATAAAACCGTTTGTTATTTTTAAGGGTAAGAGAAGAAGGCCTGGGACTGTTATTCGAAAGGGGTTTCATCCTGGGACTGTTATTGAATATTCAGAAAGTGGATACACAAATGCTGCATTATTCCTCGCGTGGATACAATTCTTTCGTTCCAAGTGTACTCCTGGGCCAGTTCTTCTTCTTGATGGACACCAAGTTGTTAATTCCCCGTTAGGTAATGACAAGCACATAAGCTTTTCTACGTTGTCCCATGTTCTATTGATGAAGACACAAAGTATGGCAAGAAACAAACGTATGCAACCGCATAAATTCAATCCTGTTTTTCCAAATAAGCTGCAAACGCTTCGCGAGAAGCAACTTAAAGAAGTTCGCAAAGGCACACGTAACATAGGCAGTGGCGATCCTGCTCCTCAACCTACTACGGACAACGTGAAACAAGCAATTCCGCAAACTCGTGGTGTTATATCTAGTTATTTTGTTCGTACTACTGGTAAGAAATTTCCTGCTAGAAAAAAATGAAGTTGTCAAATGATGATTCTGATCTTTGTGTGTGTTGTGGCAAAAGTTACTACGAGAAAAGTGCTGTGAACAAAGTTGATTGGATTCAGTGTGTTTTGTGCAATCTCTGGGCCCACGAAACGTGCGTACAGTCATATGGTGTGCTGACGAAAACAAAGTATTTTTGCGGAAGATGTTTTGATGTGGAATAAACTAGCCATAAGATATTGTGGTATCCAGGAGAAAGAGTGGAATGTTGGAAAATGTTATGTTTAATTGCAATTATCTTTAAACTGACAAATAATACAAATGAGATTATGTACGCGTAAACTCGAAATTTAATGTTACACTTTAACTTAGAACAAGACATTTAACTTTCTCATGAGTTTTCAAGTAGGATGCACTAGCACTACTCACTGCTCTTCAACTAGCAGCTGCATAATGCAACTATTTAAAATGTAATCTCTTTAATGTGGCTTCAAATATTAGACTACAAATATCACTGTATTTTCAATATCTTATAGAGTGTTGCCAAACATATATGTGACTATTTGTTTTGAACACATTTAAGACTATTCTTCTTTGAATGACCATCATAGGCGATGAGGGTGGCCATCATTGGGTATAGTATTCCTATGTTGGTCTTTTTGAACACTTTTACATTTCCGCTCTGTTCTCCATAGATACTACGGGATGATTCATTATTTATCTGATAATAGTAAGAGGACAGAGCAATGGTTGGAACCCACCCAGCATATTAGTTTTCTCTTCAGCTATTTTGAAATTATAAGGAAAAGTTGTTAGGGGTGGCCATCATCGGTCACCTTACTCTATATATATATATATATATATATATATATATATATATATATATATATATATATATATATACTATATTCGATTACATTTAAAATCTCAACCCCTCCCTAGGGAGTGAAGTTGAATTGGATTAAAACCGACACTATCTCAGGGACCCCAAAAATTATGAATTCAACTCTAGTATTGGTCTTTTTCGGAGGGCGGCAAATTATTCAGAGCACAGGGGCGCACAATATATGAATACGGGCCTGACCTTATGTGCAGTGTCGGATCCAGGATATGATCAAGGGAGGGGCTAAACCATAGTTTGCCGCTTTATCCAGTGTAAAACAGGATTGAAATCCATTTTATCCAGTGTATACCTGAGCGTCAAGGGGGAGCTATAGAGCCCCCCTTGGATCCGCCCTTTATGTATACGACTAGTAGTATAATTACATTGTTAAGTACATGTAATTACCAGTCGCAGGGGTGCCCACAAAAGGGGGCTATGACGCAAACTGCGTCATTGAACTATTTGGGGGGGTTAAAAATCTAAATAAATATGTTTGAGGGGGTGTAAAAATTAATCGAAAAGATTTTTTTCATGGAAGAACACCTATGGATAGACAATTGGGGGGTGCGTCATGGACATAAGGGGGGTGGGCACCACTGCCAGTCGAATGACATGTTGCACGCAATGATACAATGATTCTAAAAGGATTCAATGTTGGCATATGTTTTGCAGTTATTTTGAAAAATGTAATTGTATTTACTTGGGAAATGACTTACAATATACGTATAGCTTTGTTATGCTGATTGTGGTAGGTGCTGTGGTGGGTGGCGACGGGGTGGTTTGAAACAAGTTTATACTCTGGCAGTGGGTGGCCTCAACTACTGTGATTTTCCGACATCCTGCCGTCATCTTATTGGATAATTTTTCCTTTGTGCGGTTGAAAGGTAACCTTTAAGAACGGGCAAAATACCAGTTCTCTCAACAGACAACAATCTCTCTATATATACATATAAGAAAAGTGGAATCATTTCTGTTGGGAGATTAGAAATTCCAATTGGATTCGTTTAATTTAATGGTTAACAACATTGATAGAAAGTGGTTGTTGTTCCGATTGGAATAATTTCTCTTCTTCTTCTCTTGTTTTAAAAAGTTCTCTCATTGTGGTATTTTGATCTCAAGACGTAATGTCTATGTTTTGTGCATTCAGCAATCTGTTATTATATGAATTCGTGAGGATCGTAACAAGCAATATGGAAATATTCTCTATAAAATTTCTTTGCTTGAAAAAAAAAATGGACTATTGCTTATATTCTTTTTATTATTATTGTTATTATTATTATTTGAAGAAAAACATGAACATTCAAAGCATAACAGTATATAACCCTATAACAGATGCAAACCGTTTTGATTTCAAATCAACCAAGTATAATGTGGTTAAATTTAATATTCCCATTTGAATGCGATTCAGGGTTTTTGGAAGAGTTGTTCTGTTTCTTAAGACAAGTTGAAATTTACATAGTAACTAAGATGAGCATGATAAAAAAAAAAAAAGTATCTTCTACTCTATTGTTTCTCAAGGGTTTTTTTCAAGTGGGGGGGGGGCACTTTCATGTATTAGTCAGAATGTTCTACGGCACTCTTGTCTCCTTTGAAAGCAAATTTATATATATATATATATATATATATATATACAGGTTATTTCAAAACATCACAAAGTGCCGCGGTAGCTCAGTGGTAGAGAGTTCACCTCTGGTGATTGGGGTCCCGGGTTCGATCCCAGCCCCCGCCAAGTGAAATTTGTGGTGGACAAACACCGTGTGCGTGGGTTTTCTCGGGATTCTCACTTTCTTTATTCCACCATTTCATTCATTACTCATCATCACCGTCTCCTTTAGCCTAACCGGCATAAACGTGGGACGTAAAACTTAAAGATTTCATTTCATTTTTCAAAACAACACCGACAACGTTTGGGAGGTGATTCCTGATACCAAATGAGGCAAAAAGTATAGACCAACGTGTGTGCACAAATGCTTCATTTTGAAACTATAGGCTGCCGAAAACATTAAAAAAAATGAACTTTAAATGACCATAACTCCAAAATTATGAGACATGCCGTAGTAGGGTCAAAACTTCACTTAGGAAGTAGTATCTGCCCTATTCAAATATCCATGTTTCAGAATCTTGTAGTATTTTCGCAACAATTTTTATGCAGGTGAGTACTTCAAATTGTATGCCCGTAGCCAAACTCCCGCTATGAAAATTGTTGCGTGAGCACCTTATGATTCTGAAACGTATTTTTGGATACCGTACATATTATAGTCCCTAAGTGAAGTCGACCCGACTACCGTAGGCCCCATAGTTTTGGAGCTATGGACAGTGTTCGAAGTGGAGAAAAGGCATAGGCGGTATGTTTTATTATGATTTAGACTCGATATACCACCTATCTAAATGTTGAAATACAGTGAGAGTATGTTGCCTAAAAGATTGCATTTCTATTCACTTAATGACTCAAAATCATGGGAGAGCTCCTCTGCAGTTACGGAGGAGGGGGAGGGGCTTTACCCCACCCTCAACTGAGATTATTTTTTAATGTTACGTTATGTTGTATTATAGATAATTATACATGAAAATGCTCAAAAGCCGAGTTTTCGTATTAACAATTTTAAAATAATTTACCGCAGGACAACTCCCGAACCCACTGAGGGGTATTGCAGACCCCCGGAAAGTCAGTTCCCCTCAGCAGACATCTTATAAATCCGCCCATGCTCAAAATATGGCATTTATATGCATTAAGTCAAGAAGACACAAACATACATAAGAAAGAAGCAATTGAATATGGCACAACATAATATTAAACAAAATATAAACTAGGTGAACCTTGTAGACACCATTTTTAAAATAAAAAGTAGGGAAAAGATAACAAAAATGGTGTTGCCATCTTAGAAATTATTTCTATATAAGAAGTAAAAGTTTCTTACACTCAAAGCTATTTGTCAATTACTGTGTGTAAAAATGGATTTATTACAGATATATTAGCATCCACTTTCCAGTGACGGTATTTCTTGATCACTGAAAAACCAGAGACGGTATGTCTTCATCACTGAAAAGCCAGGGGTGGTATGGCATACCACCGCATACTGTCTGTCTTTGATCACTGGCTACGGATCTTTAAAGTTCATTTTTTCATGTTTACAGCAGCCTATAACTCCGAAATGACAGATCCCCCCGGTTGGTCTATAATTTTTGTCTTATCTTGATGTTAGGAGTCACCTGCCAAACGTTGTTGGTGTTATTTTGAAACACTCTGTATATATATATATATATATATATATATATATATATATATATATATATATATATATATATATATATATATAATATTTGAGCATAGATCAATAAGGGATGGGCACGAGTCGAGCTAAAACTCGACTCGACTCGAAACTCGAAGCAAATTCGAGTCGAGTCAAAAATAATTTTCACGAGTCGAGTTTGATAAACGTCTCGCTCGTTCAGCTCGTCTTAAATCACTGTCTGATTAGACTGGAAAGCGAAAGCCATGAGAAATGTAAGCAGTAATGTGGAATATTTTTAGTGTTGCTCACGAGATGGGACACTGCTCGTCTCGTCTCGATTAACGAGACGACAATGAATTTTTGTAACTAGACAGCTTCAAATGAAGTGAGCACCAATATACGTATATACTGTAATTCTTACCATCAAGGCTGAGACCTGCGCGGTCGAAGTTTTGAGCCCAAGCAGAACCCAACCCGGATATGATGTCAACCGGCTCAGCTCGGTTCAACTGAGTGAACAGCTCGAGCCTGCGCGATTGGGATGAGTCACCGACTCGGTTTAGGTGAGCCATCGTCTCGAGCCGGCTCAGTTGGGGTGACCCATCAGCTCGGTTAGTTTCGGCTCGGTTGGGTGAGCTGTTGGCTCGTCTCGATAGTGAATGTGCTGTGAGCCAAGCTACTCGAGCGTTGACAACCCTAAATCCGGGCTGAGCAGTTTTTGAACATGTTTGGTGGGCGTCCTATAACTTTTAACAATTTTTGACTCGGGAACAAACAGCTTTACAGCCACAAAGTGCCTCCCCCCCAAGAAAAGAAAAAAGATTTATATAAATATAGGGTGCATGCATATAGATATACAAGTGAAAACAGAAAAAAACGCAATGCCTATTACGAATGAAAATACAATGAAAGTCATAAAAAAAAGTATATAAGCATAATTATCATATCAAATAACATCTCAAATAAAATACACTTATTCATAGGACTAAAAATGATAACATGATAACAACAATAAAAATAAGCATTATGGTTGCGAATGTTACCTGTCATCTGTCAGCACTATCAAGACTAAGATAATGAAAATGGAAATAAAATGTAGTCGAAAATATAAACATCTCATTGCTCTCCACAGAATACACGCCTGTAAATTTTTTTTTTCTTCAGCGGTTGGTAGCGACGATGGAGGTGGCATTGATAGTTCCAACTTCTATTCAGAGTGCCCATGCCCAAATTTAATTTTGGTACCCTCGTTCGAATATTAAAAGTCTTGTACAGTATATCCGTGTCTTTCTATGAATGATGCAGATATTTTTGGATCATGTTTATTGTATCGATGTTACGCTTTGAGTCTTTCGAGGTGTTGGGACATATTTGCATTTAACATAACGAATGTGTTATATTATCTAAGTGAGTGTGTGTTCCTCTTCGTCATGCCTACATTAAGTATTTTGGCATTTGCGTGAAATTTTATAGACACATGCGGATTCTAGCGGATTGATGATAAAACTTGTACACCCTATCACCCTGTTAAGTTTTTCTCGGTGTTCTTTGGGGATACTCTGATGATATTGCAATGCATCATCTTCGGCTGAAGCTTTAAAGGAAAAGAAATTTATGTTCAGAAAGAGACATTCCTCATGTAACTTTTTATATATATATATATATATATATATATATATATATATATATATATATATATATATATATATAAAGAGAGAGAGAGAGAGAGAGAGATGTATTGTAGCCAGTTCTCAAAGAACGCCATACTGATTATCAAACAAAATATTCCATGTGGATGTCAAGTACGGAATATAACCAACCACCACTTGGCGTGACAGCCCATTGTTGCCTTGAGCCGTTCCAACGCCATCTATTAGCGAACGGTTGAACTACGTCCAACTTAGCGACTAATACGTAGTTAGCGCGTTGCGTCGCCCTGTCTCTAACAGACGTATAAAGAGCTTTTTTTTTAGATCTACTGGCCGTTACGCCTTCTATTCACGTGACTCCCCAGTTTGGCTCACGACGCTGGGTGGATACCAAAAATTGGGAAGCATTGAACCCGAGACCACCACCAGTTGATTGATTACCACCCCTCACTTATTTCTGATCCGGTCTTTATATTTTTAACTTGTTGCTGTGAAGACTCATACTTCAATAAGGCAGTACACTGAAAATGTAAATAATATTTAATAACAGTATATGTGAGCTTAATATGTATGCTGACTTACTAATGGTTTCACATTGTAAAACAGTCTTTCGGTTTGCTTTTAGTTTGTAAAAACTTCGGTCTTTCTATATTTAAAAAAAAAAAAAAAATCGTGGATCACTCCTAGAAGAACTTGCTGACTATCTCACTGTTGATTATATTTTATCAGTCCTGTAGGAATTCGAATACAGTTCCTTTTATGTTGTATGAGAATAATATGGTCTGCTTGCATCTAGAGCATATAATGATAGTGTAGCTCAAGGTTCTCAACCTTTTTTGACTTACGACACAATTTACTAAATGTCTAGGACGACGCGATACACTTGTTTGATATTTCTATTAGAAATAATAATAATAATAATAATAATAATAATAATAATAATAATAATAATAATAATAATAATAATAATAATAGTGAAACCAATTAGCTTTTATAATGACTCTATATATAAGGTAAGCAAGAAAGTTCTGTCGCTTTTTCACGCACCACCTTCGAACATCGATGTCACCTAAGACGTACCTGGAAGATCAAAGTAGTCCCCTTCAGCATCGACGACCTTCTGCCGACGTTCTGGAAGGACATAGATTCCATCACGGTACAACTTGGAGGACCGTGAAGCGAAGAAGAGATCAAGTGCAGTTTGCCTCTACTAGGATTTGAACTGGCGTCCTCTAAGGTGATTGTCCGAGGAATGAAACAGATGATAATTGGACGGCGCAATGTCCGGGGAGTATGGCGGATTCAATAGTGTTTCCCATCCAAGGCGTAGAATAGTGTCGTAGGTCATCCTAGCCACGTTGATCTTAGCGTTGTCATGTAACAGGAGGACCCCTTAGAGATTCAGAAATGGTGGCTCCAGAGATTTGAGTTCTTCTTGAACACGGCTCAACTGCTGACAGTACACAGTTGCATTGATGCTCTGACCAGCTGTAGCAGTTCCCGATGCACGATGCCGCGAGCAGTCCACCAAACACACAGGAGGACCTTCTTCTGGTGCGGTGTTGATTTCAGCTGTTTTGAAACCGGTTCATGTGATGCTAACCAATGATGACGGCGCCGTGGAGCTTCGTACAGAACCCACTTCTCATCGCATTCGACACCCTGTCTAGCAAAGGCTCCTTCCTCAGAGGAGACAGCAAAGAATCACAGGTGTCTGCTCACGTTGCCTTCTGACCCGGAGTCAAATCATGTGGGACCCTCGACTCAACTTGTAGTACTTCCCAAGTTGATGGATGTGCTGCCGAATGGATTCTCCACTCATACTTAATTATAGTCCCAGTTCCTCACATGACTGGCCACTGTTCGCCTCAATTACTGCCTGAAGATTTTCATTTTGTACATGCGTTGGTCTTTCGGCACGTGTTGCGTCTTCGAATGTTTGGTCACCGTCCTTAAACTTGTAAAACCACCAATGCACTGTCCGCGTAGTCACAACACCCTCACCAAAGGCCTGGCATATCTTCCGCCTCGCTGCAGCGGAGTTTGACCCTCAGTTTGAACTCGTACAGCATACACGTCCTAATGTCGCTCTGTGGAGGTACCATGTTCACTCTGTTCTTATGCAAGTTCACGGTGTAACTGAATTGCTACAACTAGGTATTATGTTGGATATACCCACACCAACAACTGACCTTCGCCTTATCACAATTCGCATTCAACTCACGGTATCAGGGCCAATTGGACACAGAGCTCCACAAAAAGGGACAGAACTTTCTTCGTCACCTTTATAGCAGTGAACATTATTGCTTACGCTGGAGGTGTTGACTGGTACAGTCTGTCTCTATTTTAACTAATTATTATTAAATACTTCATGATTTTTTAAATTCCAAAATTTCGCGACACACAGTAGGGGACTGTGTGACACAAATGTATCGCGGCACAATGACTGAGAACCGCTAGTCTAACAACTTATTATTTTCAGTAGTTTTGAAAGCACTGCATTTCATTAGAAAAACTTGCTGCAGACTTGATCACATTTCTTTATATATATATATATATATATATATATATATGTAATATTGTAATTCGAAATTGTTTTTGACCAATCGCTTTATGCTCAATCGCTGCTTGTTTTCCTGGTACGTTTTTTTTTTTTTTTTTTTTTTTTTTTAATTTATTGGCGTCCAGCACAATTTTGAGAGACCTTCGACGTGCATATGTCGTGTCTTTCATGTAAAGTTTTAAAACATCCACCGTTAGAGACAGAGAGAGAGAGAGAAAGAAAAAAAAAGCCCACGTTTGCATGCATACTTTAACTGTTACAATGATACGGATTCACCAAACATAAAAGAAAAAGCTACGTTTTGTAAAATTCAACAATGAAAATTACAGTTCGTTTTACGTCCCTGGCCATTTTTGGTTTTTGATTATTTAATGGGTCTCATCAAGCGACATGCGGCGGCTTGTTTGTTTTGTACGGGTCACGCCCTCTGCTTTGCGTGCGAGATTGTTTCCGGAGCCCAGGGGGTTGTCCATCCGTATACTGTCTTCAGATTATATAGCTCCACCCCCTTGATATAAAATCCTAGTATTGATCCTCCGTGAACACGAATAACTTTTCAGCATATCATTTTTTTCTTCTTCTTCTTCTTTCCCATACAATGCATCAATGGCTGATTCTCTGGTTTTATATGGTAATAATGCTTATTTTCAGTTTAGCTAACCAGATGTCGAATTACTGTATTATTGTTAATGAATGTTATTATAGTATGCAATTTCTTTCCTTCTGTATGCTAATTTCAGCTTGTGCTTAAACGCGGCTTATTTGTCGTTTTTCTTCCGTGCACTGATGCAGAAATTTTAATGGGCTACCAAGAAATCTCAGTGCGGAGCAATTTGCAATTAACTACCATAATTTTTGCTTGAATATTCACTGAAATCCGTATAAAATAGAACATATAGCAAGTGGTTATCCTTCTTGCTTTGCGTTCTCGTGTTCGAATTCGGGGAAAAGCCATTCTGACTGAAGCTTTTACTTTTTTTATTATTATTTATTTTCAGTTTGACGAGGTGAATGCCTACTTACATCTAATCACTACTGCTTTTCAGTCTGGGGATCACTCCTCGGGGAGGGGGAAGACAAGAAGAGCGTAAAACTACTGACAGAAATAAATTGTGAAATTAGGAAGCAAGAATTTTAGGAATGATCTAAAAAAATGAATCAAAAGATTGCCGTCTTGGCTAAGAATTTAGGAATTTAGGAACAATTTATAACGAATTTACAAGGAACCAAAAATGTATACTAAATTACAATTTTTCTCATGGTTATTTGTTATAAATATTACAAGTGTTGTAGAAAAATGACGTTAGATTAAACACCCTGCAAATGCATAGTAACTGTTAAGTAAGAACTGTGGTTTCATTAAGAACGAATCTGGGGGAGGGGAAATAATACTGCACTACAATGGTATGTATGCAGGAATCTTGCTGGAAATGAATATAAATTTGTATTATTATTATTATTATTATTATTATTATTATTATTATTATTATTATTATTATTATTATTATTATTATTATTATTATTATTATTATTATTACAGTACAACCCCTCAAATCCAAACTAATTGGGGCTGAAGCCTGTTCGGATTTCGGGGGGTTCGGATTACCCGGGAAATAATATTACGTACTTATTTTCTAATCTTCGACAGTTAAATATAACTGACTTCAAGTCAAAAATCAGTGTTTGTTTAATCTTGTGTTGTAATTTTTCGTGTGAATCGTAATCCAGTTAACCTAAAATGATTTCACTGTTTTGGATTTTTTGAAATACGTAAGTGACGTAAACTATTTCCTATTTTATCTAAACTTCCTGTATTTTATAACGTTTTGAATAAGCATTAAGTCTAAAAATGTTAAAACCTTAAAAAAAACTAAATTTGTGTGATTAAATCTTTTTTTTTTTCATTTTCCAGCTATAGTTATTTTTTTTCCCTGAGAACGTGTTCGGATTTGCCGGGTTTTCGGATTTCCGGGGTTCGGATTTGAGGGGTTGTACTGTATTATTCTCGTTGGAAGCGAAACTCACTCGAAAGCTGCAGGTCCACGTCTCATGTAACCCAGGGGTGGATAACTTAACGTAACTGTAACGTAACGAAAATAGTTCTCTGTAACAAAATTATTTGTTATTTAATGTAGGTAGGTACAAGGTATAACACCAATTTTTGTTACGACGCCGTAACGTTATTCGAGCATGTAACGTTATTGTACCGTAACTAATTGAAGGAACAAATCTGTTTCGGGTATTCCTTTCACGCTTGGTGGGAGAACATCAACAACTGGTACCAGCTGAATGAGATTCTTTCCTCTGCGGGTATCTAATGGAACGAAAATGTGTGGAACAGAAGCTATTTCGTTACAAATACTATTTGCCACACGAGTAACACAGATGAAGAGACAGGTTTGGTAAAGGTATTGTGTTCAACAGTTACAGATCTTATCAGATCTTTGGATAGTTCCTCGGAAATGGTATCTATTGTATTGTTCTTCAGAGGGTGACATTGAATTTCGTTCTTCAGGTGGTGAAGCAGAATGAATATTTCACTTTCATATGTTGTTATTGCAAATATGAAGTAGAGACAGGGAGAAAAAAAGAGATCGATTTCTGTGAATATCATAGGAGGAAGTCAGTCACATACAAGGAAAAAAGGCAGGTGGAAGGGGACAGCAGGGTCAGGGGGAAGCACAGAGTGAGACAAAAGTAGCAAAGGGGAGGGAAAATAGACAATCTCTTTCATTCTTCATCTTGTTTTGTTTTCATAGCGCTCTTCGCTGTCCACAACAAGAGTAGGATTAATTCATGTAAGAACTGTTCCATGAATGGTGGGCGCAAGCCTGAGAAAATCATATTATTATTATTAAAACAAAGCCCATAAAATAGCTAGGAAATTGTGTGATGCATGGCCGCGTCATTGGCTATCAATCTGCATTATTTTTGGGATATTTCACCGTTGTTTGCTGATTCTTAATCCAGGCACATCCCCAATTTGTTCACTATATTGAATCAAACTATATTATTATTATTATTATTATTATTATTATTATTATTATTATTATTATTATTATTATGTCTAGCGAGCATAGCCTAGTGGCTAGCGTTCTTCCTTCGCAAAAGGGAGATCCTGGGTTCAAAGCTTGTGGCCTGCTACCCTGACCGGTTTTACCAGCTTTTTTCGTTGTTCCACAAAGTGAATGTCGGGATGTTATCTTTAAGCATAAATCCTGCCTGATTTTCTCCTTTCCTTTTTCCATTATTGATGTTAAAATATTCTGTTGTAAATTGGCCTTAGAAGCTGCATTTGAAATATTTTACATAAATAAATGAATGTTTAGAGCACGCCAGGCACGCGCCCAGAATTTTTTTTTTGTTTGTTTGTTTGGAGGGATACGAAGATTTTTGCAGGTCTAATACGTATATGTATTATTTAACCTGTGTTATTCAACACCCGAAAAGACAAGTAATTGTTAATTAGTGCCTCTTATTAAACATGATAGAGCTAAAGATATTAAAATTTTTAGGCTATGTCAATCATTTCGATGACAAAGAAGTATACTTATAGTAAGGAAGTTCACAAATGTTCGTCGAGTTGCGAAGTTTTGTCGGGAGGAATCTGAATCCTGTGGATCCCCACATAGGCCTTGGTTTCAATTCCCAGTGGGAGCTAAAGTACTTTTCCGGCGTTGATTCAGTATCTTGAGACAATGGAAAAGCTTACGGTAGACTAGCGGAGTCCGGTTACGTGCTATGTGCCTTCCTTTTACTTAAGGAATAATGCCGTTGTTTGAGGTTGCAATTCTTCAAGTATAAAAGGGGGAAGGGAGTTAGTAAAATCAATCTCATGTTGAAAGTTTACACATGTAGGCCACATGGAAGACAATATTTCAATATATACTATGTAAAATATTTATATGTCAAAACTTGGTGTATATTTTCGGGTCGCGGACATAAGCTCACCGGCATTAAGCTCACCTATGTTAATGCAAAAGCGGACAAAAGCTCCCCGGACATAAGCTCACCACTAATAATATATTTGTATTATAAGATAATTTACGAAATAAAGAATACAATAATGATAAGTAATTACATTTATAGATTAACTAATTTAATTGCAAAGGAAAATAAACCTGAATAAAATAAATAAGCAACGGAAAAATGACAGACGGAAAATATGACAGAAATGAAACTAGACTTTGAATATTAATATGAAGTAGATTTTTAATATTAAAATATAAACTGAAAACAGATCTGGACAAACAAAAGAATACTACTTCCTCTTACTGAAGAAAGCAATCCAACTCTCTCCCCTGTGCTGATACTTTCATGCAGGAAATTTTGCAGCACAGAAATATCGGTAAACGAAACTTTGGTGAAAGGATATCTCCTTGTTATTTTTTTCCACACTGGCTGAAAGTATCTCAGATATATATCTCATTTTGCTTTAGAAAAACGTATGCTGGGTATGAAGATTTATTAAAATATAGACTTTGACTAGTAGTAGGCCTAAGTCAGTAGAAAATAGCCCGGATATTTAAATGTGGGCTTTGACTACTAGTAGCCCTATTTCCTCAATAGAAAGTAGGCTATATAACTAATGTCATATAGGAGTTATCAGACATCAGAATAAAATATTAAGATGTTGCAGAGTTCAAATCTTAAGGCTGTCATCATACTTGCAGACCAATACTCATCAAATGAATCTCTTCCTTATTTACTAAGAACAAAACAACAACTTATGAACAATAAAAGAAAACAAAGAAAAAGAAAAAGAAAGCTTAGTGTTAGGAAATAAGAAAGAGATTTATTTGAGTGTTGGTCTCTAAGCACGACGCCAGCACAAAGAAGCAAGGCCTAAATACATCTGAGTATGATAAATTCGTAAAAAAAATAATAAAATAAAATAAAAAAAATAAATCACAAAGTAGAACCACGAATCCTGTTAGCAAGCAAATTCTATTATGTAAGTATTCATGCCTAACCATGAAATTATTTTAGTGCAGCTGATAAATTGTCAGGCTTATAAGAAAAATTTGGTTCCAAAATTTCCAGTGCCAAATTAGGCCTACAGTCACCCATGCTTAACACATTAAACTTGCAACATCCCTATTTTATTGATATCTGATAGCTGCTATACGACATTAGTAGCTCTACTTTCTACTCAGTTATTGTTATTAGGCCTATTTGTAATTGTAGTCAAAGACTAGATGTTTATATCCAGGGCATTTTATTACAAGTTTCTCAAAGTCTGCCCACGTTTAATACAACGCAACTCCGCAATGTTCTTATTATTTTTTATACCTGATAAGTGATATAAGCTCCATTTTCTGCTTAGGAAGTAGCCAAGGCCTAAATTTCAATATTTGGTGAATTTTATTACTCAAGGGAGATTATGTTTGCTATTGGTGAGCTTTTGTCCGCCCCTGTAATGTAAGGCTGCCGGTGAGCTTATGTCCGGTGAGCTTATTTATTTATTTGCCATCAACACCACAGGCATAAGCCCAATTATAATGTTGGTGTATTACATAATACATTTACAATAGTTTTCTTAAACATAGAGTTCATATTACATATGTCAATTTCTTTGTGTTCGATACATACTTTGTTATAAGTAAAACACATTCTACGATGTGATGCACATTATATGATGTACATTTCCTTTGACCCTTTTCCGTCATCCCCATGGCTTGGGATTAAAATTCTCAAGAACGAGCGGTGAATTTAACCCTCTCATGTAGTATGGATTACCCTCTTCCCCCTCGATTTAAAAAATATTTTTCTCGATAATTTCCGATAACTGTAAGAGGTGATTTCCTCACATCAAAATAAGAGAAAAGGTTCATATGGACTTATGGCGAAAAGTGCATAGTTTCAGAGCTAGGGCTGTCCAAAATTGCGAAAAAGGTAAATTTCAACAGGCCCTATTTCGAATTTCAGAAACTGTGGATGGTGGTCCTTATCAGCATAAAGAAAGCCACGTATACACAATCCAAAAGTGCATATTTAATCTATTTTCAATAAGTGTACAGGGTATTTCCTATAGGGTGTAATTCTCAGATGTGCTCTCAATAGAATTTTCAGATATACCTGGATTTCAAGGAGGTCCAAAGGAGGCAGGAGGTAAGCCTTGACAACAATGGACATCCAGTGCTTCGGAGGGGAGTCGGAAGTGTTAAGAACCGGCAGCTCCATGTTCTTCTTCTTCTTCTTCTTTTGTGTGTGTGTTCAGAATAACGTGTGATGCAATGTATTTCGTCATGGTATAATTCAAACTTTTCTCCACTTACAAGCGTGAAAGAAAACATCGCATCATGCGTTTTCCAGAGTACAAGATACCTTGCTGCTGACGATCCTTAACACTGCCGACATTACGCCAAATGATTTCGTGTTCACTGCTATCAAGGCTTATCATTTGCCTACTTTGGACCAATCATAAAGTCAGAGCATATCTCAAAATTCGGTTGATGTCATGCATGTTTGGGAATTTCAACCTACAGGGAATACTCTGTACACCAATTGAATATTAATGAAATATGCATTTTTGGATAGCGTATGCATGACATCCTTTACGGTGATAATGATCACCATCCAAAGTCTCTCGAATTCGAAATAGAGCCTTTTGAAATTTGGCTTTTTTGCGATTTTGGACAGCCCTAGCTTTGAAACTATGCACTTTTCCCCACAGGTCCATATGAACTTTTTCTCTTGTTTTGATGTGAGGAACCACGTGTCTTACAGTTTGTCGATATAGTTCATTAACACCCTATATATATATATATATATATATATATATATATATATATATATATATATATATATATATATATATAATATGCTCAACGATAATTTTCGTTAGAAAGTATTCGATTTTGGCTAGTATGTCGTACTTTTCTTTAAGGCTTCCCAATTATTACCTATGTAGTGAGTTAACATCAGTAAGAAATAAGTTAGTGGGTTTACCCTCCTAGCCCCCGTGCATTTCTTTTAGAGTTCAACAATAAATTTTCAACAATTCATTCGGTTTCGATACAATATGATGTACATTTCCTTTGACTCTTTTCCGTCATCCCCATGGCTTGGGATTAAAATCCTCAAGAACGAGCGGTGAATTTAACCCTCTCATGTAGTATGGATTACCCTCTTCCCCCTCGATTTAAAAAATATTTTTCTCGATAATTTCCATTACAACTGTTCGATTTTAATGTAATATGTCGTATATTTTCCTTAAGGCTTCACAATCATTTCCACTACTTCGGTTTGAACTGAGTGAACTTATCTCACTCCCACCAGGTTAATATAAATAATACTAGCTGAAATACCCATTCTTCGCATGGATCAGATAAAATTTCTATGTAAACAAACTGAACAACGAAAGAAAAAAATATTGGTCATTTTCTACTACTTTTACATGTCTCGGTAGACGCCTCTCCCCCCCCCCCCCTTAGACCCACTGATTCGAATTAAAAAAAAAACAATCTCTTCGCCTTGGACTGGGACCTGGACCAAAGTACTCGTGACTAATTTTATATATATATATGTGTGTGTGTGTGTGTGTGTGTGTTTTTGTCTCTGCGTGTCTGTGTGCGGCCTGGCGACCAGACGAATTGACAGTGAGTTACCAAATTTTATTTACGAGTACTTTGGTCCAGGTCCCAGACCAAGGCGAAGAGTTTGTTTTTTTTAAATTCGAATCAGTGGGTCTCAGGGGGAGGAGGCGTTTACTGAGACATGTAAAAGTATATCTATCTATCTATATCTATATATCTATATCTATATGTGTATATCTATATCTATATATCTATATGTGTATGTGTGTTCTGTGGTAAGGGAGCAAGAAAATTCGGTGTAGGAAAATTCGGTGTAAGAAAATTCGGTGTACGGAAAACTCGGTGTGGGGAATGTTAGGTGTAAAGAAAGATTCGTTGTAGTAGGCCGTAGGATTTATTAAAAATTCAACTTTGAGGATAAATGAGTGTATTAGTTTGAAGTTCAAATTTTGTGTAGAACGTACTTTTACTGTCGACTATCATTTTTACTGTTTACTGTCTACTTTATATTGCTTTATATTGAATTGTGTTTCTGAAAGTATTGGAATTCTAAATTTCGAGGGATTTTAACATTTTATGGCCCTTACACGACGAGAAATTTGTCCTCCAATCAGACACTTTAGTCCTCAAAGTCCTCCAATCAGACACTTTAGTTTGTTTACCTTAAGGCAAACAAACTAAAGTGTCTGATTGGAGAAGAAGTCAACTATTTGTACATCTATTATCTGATAAAACCATCCTGCTTTAGATTGCCCTTTCCAGTAAGACTTTTTTGATCAATATATTTTTGCATCTTACATATGTATATACAGAGTGATTCTTTGAAAACTCGCGGATTTCATTTGGCTCTAGAATTTCTGACTGAAGTCAGATTTTCATGCGGTTTGCTGCAAATCATCAAGGAGGGATGGGAGACTTATGGGACTATGTTTACTGGTTTAAATTCATCCGGGGTAATATAGAGGAGGCCGCAAGAAAAACAGCAAATATTCGCCATTGTACGTTACAGTTCGAATGAGATATTGGATATTTCAAGCGAAATCACATGTTGAATAGAGATTTCTTGGGTGACTTAGAGTCGGTACCTGACATCTTTCACAACATCCGCCAGCAAGGTCCGATGCTTCCCTGTCTTCCTCAGAAGCGATCCTGTTTCCTGCAATTTATTCACTAACGACCATATTATGTTCCTGTCTGGGGCAGAACGTGAGGCAAAGTTGCGTGTAAATGCCCTTTGCGTAGCAACAACAGATCCCGTTCTCCAAAAAATTTTAACGATAAAATCACGTTGCTCCAAAGAGCATATTACTGTAACTGTGTCCTGATCATATTGATACAGTAGCACAGCATAATTCTCAATACAACGGCCCAGTTTCTTGTTTCTTATTGACCGTCGCGAGATTGCCATCTAACGAAGGAAGTCAAATCTCCACACCGCACCTCGCCTAATTCCAATTCGATACAATGGCGAATATTTGCTGTTTTCTAGAGGCGTGGCCGATATTACCCCAAATGAATTTAAACCAGTAGACATAGTTCCATAAATCTCCCAACGTTCCTTTATCATTTGCCACAAACCGAATGAAAATCGGACTTCAGTTAGAAATTCTAGACCTAACTGAAATCCGTGAGTTTTAAAAGAATCACCTTGTATATGTTCTATGATGTATTATAGGAAAGGTGTTTTTAGTTGTTCCTATAACTATTCTCTGAACTTATTATTGTTTTATTTCTGACAAAAAGTGTCAGCTTCATTGTGTGATGAAAAGTAGTTTATAGTAATACCCCGCGAAAGACATGCAAGAGGTAGTGGACTGAAGGAAAAAAAAATTTTTGCTTTTCTTGAAATAGGAAATAACATTTTATTCATTACATTTTATGGTTTTCGTTTTCACAATATGAAGTGTCGTAAATTATCGTAAGTGGTAATATTCAATATGTATTACACCGAATCTACCTTACACCTAAATTTCCCCACACCGAGTTTTCCGTACACCGAATTTTCTGTACACCGAATTTTCCTACACCGAGTTTTCTTACACCTAATTTTCCTACACCGAAATTTCCTACACCGAATTTTCCTAGACCCCTGTGGTAACTCTCGTCTAAGGGCAGAAAAGCCCCTCCAATCATTTTGTTATTGGGAAAAAAGAAAATGTGCATTAATGCAAAGCATGAACACAACAAAAGATTAGAAGTATACACTTAAGTACGTGCATGGTACCAACGAAAATTTGTATCATGGAAACAATATACACAAAATAAAGGGATGCGCTTTTCTCCTTTCTCTGAAAAATCAGATTAAGGGGGCAAAAGCCCTTCCGGAACTTTTTAGAGCTAGCTTTAAATAATACAGAAAACCACATCCAATTTACTTTAAACTTAGTGCAAACATAGCAACAATAAATAAGGGATAATGTTTATTCTCCTTTTCTGTGAAAACTGGTGTAAAAAGTTAATGGCCCCTCTCGAAATATTTTGCAGCTAAATCTGAAAGTAGTAGAAGAATATGACTAATTCAGTTGTAGCTCCGTTCATACATACATTACAATAGTAAAATATTATATTATGAACTTTATCTTTTACATGAAAAGCCCGTTCAAGGGAAATATTTTCGCCCCTTCGGAAATATTTTAATGCCAGTGAGAGAAACGCTAGAACACGTCCAATTACCTTGAACTTGTATATATGTACATATTAATGATAAAATATGAGCGCTTTTTTCTTTTCTGTGGAAACCCACGGAAGGGACAACACATCTCTAAACATTTTGCAGCTGACTCCGAAAATGGCAAGTTATGTCTAGTTCACTTAAAATTACGTGCATATATAATACGTAACAATAAAATAATAGTTTTCTTTTAAGTCAGCAAGAAAATTAAAATGGCAAAATCCCCTTCGAATTATTTAACAGAGATTGTCGAATATGTCATATCAATATGTACTATTAACTTATAACTGCTTCCAAAGCTGAAAAGGAATGAATCCAGAGGTTAGCCTGGTGAAAAATACCCCAGAAATTCAGAATTTTCCCGGGAAAATCATGTAACAGTTTTATATTATGTAGGTTTTAGTTTTATGTATTTTACACCAAATGTAGTAAAAATATAAAAAGTAAATTTGTGTTACTCTATTTACAGTATAGTAGAATCTTAACAGATAAGGAGACGATTTGTAGCTATTATTATTATACTAGCGTATCTCCGAGATTTTACTTTATGTCCATTGTTTTTAGAAAAATGAAATACTATTTATATTATTTTCTAAGGTTGCTAAACCCATCAATTTTTGCAGAACATTTACTCCTTGCGATAGTATTCCTGGCCTGGACTAGTGACCAAGTTAAATGTGTGGTAAGAAAGATTTGGGACACTTGGTACAATATTCGATTCGAAACGAAACACAGACTGGGTTGGGTCTTGGTCTCGTCTCGAATTATAAATCTATCTCTGTCTCGTCTCGACACATTGAGTCTCAGTCGTGTCTCGAGACAGTATTGTCCGTCTCAGTATAGGTAACATCTTTATTTAGAAAAAAAAGATGTTTTGTCACTCGTGTTTATTAGAAAGTTTCTCCTTTGATATAATGAAGTACATTCCATACTCGTGTATTTTTTTCCCCGCAGGCTGTATATAAGTGCTACGTGTATGGCTGTCAACAGTATATAGCTATGAAGATGACAGTGCCGTAACTTGAAAGTTATCCTGTAAGGGCAAGCACTAATATGTGGGTTCCCAGAATTTAAAATCTCAATAAAGATCTGTATTACTTCTACAAGCACCAGTTTGTGTTTAGTGGAAGTAGCGCGGGAGTTAAATTTATTTTATACTTCATCTTAGTTTTTTTTTTTTTTTTTTTTTTTTTTTTGAGATGATGATGGGGCATCAGCAGCATTAAATTATTTTCAGTTCTTTTGGAAATAGCATCGTGGGGCCATTCCATTCTTTAGGAGTTAAATTGAGAGGATAATATTTAACTCAAACCATTAAGAAAGATGTATTATTACGTTGGACTCTAATAATAATTACAAATGGAACATACTTCATGTAAGCAGAATCCACTATCAACATTACAACACTAATGGGGAGAGCTTGAGGCGGGTGAGCCCCCTGACTACGCCACTGCACTTTTGAGACACTTGAGAGCTATCTGAATGGAGAAAACTGCTTTAATCTATCTTTTACCGCTCTTGCTCTATGTAGACCAATATTTATTGAAACGAGAAATTATAGTTGAATGAACCACTTCTGGTTTTAGTAGAGAGTTAATAATAGAGATTAAATATGTTCTTACGAAACAGAAACCCGAATCTTAATACGTATTACGTTTTTCGATCTATGATGATCAATAATCAAACCAGAAATGGTTTATTTAAACCACTTTCGGTTTGAGAAGATTATTTTAATAACAAACTCACTTCCTAATTCTTGACTCTTTGTATTTTTACCAAATTTGGTGATGATCCATGAAATACTTTATTTATTTATTTACTTTTTGTCACACACTGACACACGCGAATATGGTAAATATATAATGGAGTTTTTATAAAGCCAACCTAAGTTATTAAAAAAAAAAAAAACTTACAACGAAAACTTGATTTTTGTCATCCCTGCACACAATTAATCCGTTCTAACCACAGAAACATCGTACTGTGTGCGTTTTTGTGATAAATATTATAAAATGAAAAGAAATCTATCCTTCCAGAAAACAAAAGAAATAGGCAAATATATAAGAAACATTTAGACTTTTTTGGTTGTACATTTATGAGTGGAAGAGATTAAAGCTACTGCTTCGAAGGAGAATCCATCCGTTTCAACCAACAAAAGATGTAGAAAAGCAATTGGAAAGACATTCCATACTGAGGTTTCAAAGATCATTATCTTTGTTCTACGAAGTATTTTGTTGACACGTAAGATCATATATTTTTTCTTTCTTTCTTTTTCTTTTTCTTTTCTTTTCTTTTTTTTTTGCAATTTATGCAAATGTCTATCGCCAAACTGAAATTTTCAGTCATCATTGGCGATCTGGCGATCGAAAATTCCAACCTGGCGACCAATTTGGTACATGGTTTTGTTTTATATTACTTAGGCACCAGACAAGGGTTGGAAAAAATAGTTTTATTTTTAAAGAAAAGAACAAAACATGTGTTTAAAACATAAAAAAAGATGTTCAAAACGTTTTAAACATGTTTTAAAACACAGACGAAAAAAAACATGTTTTAAACATTTTGAACAGTTTAAAACACGATTTTTAACATGTTTCAAAATCATGTAATAACTTATTTCTTAGGACTTTTTGCTCTTTACTAGCAACCGACCTTTTCATTTATTTTATCCTGATTAATAACAGTGTGCTGGGTACAGAATATTTTAGTATAGATTAGTAATTCTCAACTTATTTCATATTCCAACCCCTTTTTATTACACCCTCTTGTCAGTGATTCTCATAAGTACTTTCTTGGTTGTAATTAGCTTTTTCATACAATCTATCACACAATTATTTCACACAACACTATATTTCACACAATTAGAGATTTCACACAATCTATCAATATGCATGGTGAAACAAAAGTCCTCACCACCCTTGCGCGTTGAGAACGGGTTGAGGGAGAATGATGAAACTTTTAAGTGGTCTGACACTTCAGATAGTGCTATCAAGCATCATGGCTGCCATCTTTGATTGGAATTCAAAATTTCAAATACAAATGGAGTCATGTTACGTGTTTTAAGGCTAGAACTTTACCAGAAATACGCTTGTGTGGTTACTTTTAGCCTTAAAACAAGTCATTTCGGAGTTACTGCTTCTGAAAATTTCCTAATTATGCTCTTAGGGGCTAAGATCGCGTTTCATGGAGGCGGGTGTGATTTTTAATTGCAAAAATTTGATTACTATTTCAGAACACTCATACTAATAAAATTATCTTAAAATAATAAATTTTCGAAAAGTAATGATAGTTTGAAGCACACTTCATGTTGTGCTAACTTTAGAATATTTTCTGCAAGCCTATGTAATTGGTTGTTTTTTAAGTCAATAATTCATTGAAGAAAAGTAATATTTGAGGCGTTCAGAGCACTATGGATCCAAGTCCATTTTCAATAAGGTTCAGGTTTGCTCAGCAAATGAATTCTATTTCCAAACGTAATATTTTCGCAGTCAAGAGTCCGCAATAAGTATAACTAAAACCACGTTAAAGGTCGTGGGATAGTTTCATATGACAGCCGCTAGATAGTGGCGTCAATGGGGCAGGAGGGCATCCGCCCCCACCCCACCCTGAATTTCAGACTTTGGGGGCAGTAAGGCAGTTTTAAAAACCTTTCGATAAGCAAGATCCAACAAAATAAGTTTGAGGTCCTTACACCGAATAAATAAGGAGGAAATACAGATGATCGAAATTGGAAAGTTGTTCCAAATGATGCCGTTTTTTCTTCCCGTAAAACTAATGTTAAGCGATTCCAAGTTGTATGGAGACTGACAAGGTACATTCGCGAAGTGTCCTCTCGGGATTCTGTAACATTAATTCAAATACAAAGTTCTCCGTGGCCAAATGTGTATTGTACTAATTTAAGCGGCCCATACCGGTAATTTCCATATTTATGGGCCTTCATATATCCGGAATTCAATCATACACTACTATAACACTCGGACACAAAGTTGCTTTTAGTTCCTTTAGATTTCACTGGACATGAATATGGGCATATGCAGAACAAATTGAATCAAGTACTCCTTCTCTGACATGTTACCCACCTTGGCCGCCATCTTGGATTTAACTTTCGGTTTTTCAAATGGCAATAGGTTCAAATGATACATCAAATTAATGTAAACTTTTCTCGGAATTTCATTGGTGTACTGAGTTTTATCGTAGCTTGTATATATCATTAAATGTCAAGCACTTCATATTGAACCAAATAGAAAGTTGTGCAGGGCCCCGTGTGTATATGCAATCTTTTGTGTGTTATAGTTGATGAAATATTCTCTGAACTTATATACATGCAGACACACAGATGTCAATACGGAAATGGTAGGTCTTCACCCAAATCTGGCCGTATCTGGATTTATATTAGGCATTTTGACAGTAATACAATACTTCCTTATTATAGTATAACATGGAAGTAATAACAATCACTCATGGAAATGTAATAAGATTATGACACCTATGTTGTAAGGAGTTTACCAGTTAAAAAATGTTTTGATTTGTCAACATCAAAAACCTAAGCTAACTGATATTAACCTGCAATGTCTATTCGCAAAGTGGCTGGAGGGAATGAACATGTAATACCTTCCAAATGGTACAAGCTACGGTAAAATACATTACACCAGTGAATGTAAACGTAAATGTCCGATGTAACACTTGCACCTATCTCCATTTGAAAAACCAAAAGTAAAATCTAATATGGTGGATCTAAGATGGCGGCCGGGATGGGTAACATGTGTCAGAAGCAGTACTTGATCCAATTTGTTTTTCATATGCCCATATTCATGTCCAGTGAGTAACATCTAAAGAAACTAAAATAAATTTTGTGTCCGAGCGTTATGGTAGTGTATGATAGAATTCCGGATATATGAAGGCCCATAAATATGCCAATTACCGGCATGGGCAGCTAAATTTAGTACAATACACATTAGACAGCAGAGAACTTTGTATTTAAATAAATTTTACACGAATCTCGAGGGAACACTTCACGAATGCACCTGGTGAGAACCAACATGTAGGCTACTATATCAACGAATGCCTGCGATATATTAATTTCAGAACCGCAATTTAGAACCGCAAGAACCCTATGTTTGTTTTCTGAATACAACATTAAAAATTTGTTTCCATGATAACTCTTTTATTTACTTTTTAATATCAGTTCTACAAATAGTACAACCTTCGACTATGACACTTTCTCGCAAGTTAACTTATAAGCATTTAAACAATACAATGAACATTAAAAATCAAAGGGAGAAAAAGAGACAAAATAAACTGTAGATTACCACATTGCCACGAGAAGTCAAAACATTCACATGAGAAGAAAATAGTCTTCTGAATGGGTAGCACTTTTTGACAATTTTCTTTCTCCGGCAGATTTTTTTTTTTTTTTTTTTTTTTTTTACAAAAATAATATAAAATAGAAATATGTTTAAAGGTGCAAAGGTGCACGTGCACCCCCTTCCTTGTAAATATACACTACCTAAAGTGAGAAGCTCGGAGTGAAAATAGCAACACTTTCCGAAATTTTCCTCTGTCATGTTTCGATTTGGGCTTAAATCAAAGGGAAGTTTTGCAAAATCGATAGTTTAAGTCAATTTTCTAAAAGTTCAACAAAAAGATTCACCGAGAACAGATACTTAGGATTTCCAGGGCATTTCCTCATTCACACCACAGGTGCCTAAAGGCATTTTAAAAAATCCAATTCAATTCAAATGTAGGCCTACTGGTAGTTATTGGTGCACCCCCTCAGAAGATCCTTTCTACCAAATCTTGTGTGTTGGTCCCCCTTGATGAGTTTCTCGTTACGCCACTGATGTCTGATATGTATTTGATTTATAAACTAAATTGCTTGCAAGCAAATGAAATGTCCTTCCTGCTTCCCTGGGGGCCAGTATATGTGTAACTTTGGTGTATGTAGCTCCGGGTTCGATCCTTGTTGGGAAGTGAGCTCGAGCTTCAACCACATTGGTCAGTGCAAGACTGTTGTAAAATAAACATATATGGTGACTACCGGCAGTGAGCTCCTTCATGCCTAAGCGCTTAGCGTACGCGCCTTTCGCCTGGAAGACCCGGGTTCGATTCCCGGCGTGAGCACATGTGGTTTCGATTCCATGTTAATCAGTAGGTCCCGTCTCATAAAGCCTCGCTGCCGAAAAGGACGTTAAACTCCAAATCAACTCAACTATCGGCAGTGCCATCACAAGAAGTAAAAATCTTATCAATAAGCTTATATTAAAAACTTCACTCTTTGATCATTTCTCTTTTTCCTCTTTTTAAATACAGAACAATCAAAGTAATGCTATTCTCAAAGGACATGTGCCTGAGGGCCTAAGGTGTTTACTGAATCTTGAAAAAGAAAACAGACTGAAAAACGTGGAATTTATTTACTAGTATAATGGAGATTCTTTTAAAGTCAACCTTAGACTCCCTGTCGCCAAGGATGTTTAAACGTTACTCAAGCGTAACTCCAAGACCATCAGAATTGAAGAAGATGAAATACAGGTACAAAAGGTAACCGATAAAGAAAAGAGAAACATAGAAATGGTACTCATCATAACAAAAATATGTCTACTTACACAAAAATGTTCTGCAGAATTTCAATACGTTTCATATCGCTAAAATCAAGGAACAAAACCCTTTGGGTTCGAGAGAGAACTGGTATTCAGTGGAACCAGTTTTATCTTAACAATCTCAAGCAGGTACGACATACGTGGGTATTTCGAGTAACGCTAATCCCTTGGTGACCGTAACTACAATACCAAAATGCAGAATGTTCCATTGAGTAACGTTACTCAGCGTAACATAATTCAGAGCGTACCATTTTAAAAGTTACACTGACTAATAACGTTACTAACTAGGTGCAGAAATGGGTTACAAAATAGTAACCGTAACCGATAACAAATTGTAAATATTGCACATTTCGTTAAGTTATCCACCCTTGATGTAACCTTCATGCTGAGCGGGACGTTAAACTGCAAATCAACTAAAAAAAACTTTTCGTAGGCCAAAAATGGGCCCTATTAACCTTCATTCATAGCATAGTGAATATCCGAGGATGGCCGAAATTCTAAAACTGAAGGTTTTTAAATGTGTTTCGATAGGCCCCTAAGCGTTGACAATTTTAAAATTTAATGGTTGTTCAGTATCTTTAGATTTGTGTTTTAGAATTCTTATATTGAAAAGTGGGTGTTCACTGTTCAGCGTCAGTAAGCATTGGTAACACCTTCAAACTGGAAAATATTCAGTTCGTTCGATTGGTATTGTTTATTGCTTTTGGCAAGTATTTAGTCCATTTCGAAGATAATACTGCCAGAATTTTCAATCTGGGTGGTGGTCAGTGTTGTTTGATAAACATTCACACAATTTTAAGATTTGAAGTGTTCAAACATTTCGATAAGCATATTACTTACTTTATATCTAAGATTGAAGTTTCAAATCTTTCGAAGGGCATTGACTTAATTTATATCTGATTTAAGATTAAAGTGTGTTCAAATCTTTCGATAGGCACTGACTTCATTTGTAACTGATAAAGATTAAAGTGTGTTCAAAGCTTTCGA
Source organism: Thermobia domestica (assembly GCF_964235325.1). Lineage (NCBI taxonomy): Eukaryota > Metazoa > Arthropoda > Insecta > Zygentoma > Lepismatidae > Thermobia > Thermobia domestica. The sequence goes on from NC_137471.1 coordinate 26,121,017, forward strand.
TAGGCATTAATTTATATCTGATTAAAACTGAAGTGTGTTCAAATCTTTCGATGGGCACTGACTTCATTTGTAACTGATAAAGAGTGAAGAGTGTTCAAAGCTAAAGAGTGAAGAGTGTTCAAAGCTTTGGATGGGCATTAACTTAATTTGTAACTGATTAAGATTGGAATGTGTTCAAAGTTTTCGATGGGCTTTAACTGAACTTGTAACTGAAGAGTGGTCAGTCTATTTGAATAGGGAATTTTGTATGAACTAGGGAGTGTTCAATATGTTTAGATTGCTATTGCGTTTTGGTACTAAAGACTGTTCATTCTGTTTTGATAGGTAATGCTTTCTGAACTGGAGAATGATAAATATATTTTGATGGTAAGATAACTCAGACATTGTTCAGTGTCTTTTGATTAACATTGCCAGAAGTTGAGGATTCGATGGTCTTCAAATTTTTCAATTTATATTGCCTTAACTCATTAAATATTTCAACGGATTCTGAGAAAGATAAAGTGTTTCAACGGATAATTTTGTAACTTTAGAAGGTTGATTTAATTTCAGTGGATATTTTAAATATACTATCTAAATTTTTGAAGTTTAGTACAAGTTGAGGAACGTCCAGCTTTTATATGTGTTTCTTCTCTTAAATCTTTCAATTGGTAACTTGAAGTGATGGACTTTATTTATAAAAGATCAAGTTTCTCATGAGTAGATGGTGAGAGTTCCTTGCTACTTGAGTTCTTTTCTTGATGGTGCTATATTCAGTTAATACATGAAAGTGAGCATCAAATCAATTAAGAACTATTGAACTTTGGTGTAGAAAGCCAGAAATAATATTCATTAGAGTCTAATGCACATCACTAATATGCTATCTAGCCACCAATCTGAACGTTTAATAAATTGTTGCGCCATATATCTATCTATCTATCTATCTATCTATCTATCTATCTATATATATATATATATATATATATATATATATATATATATATATATATATATATATTATATATTATATATTGACATGGAAAGTTGAATTTTGGCGTGATTGTAGCTTTCCAGGGCTAACCTACAGGAAAATTGCGAAAAGTGAATATTTTTAATTTTTAGGGGGTCTAAAGGGTGGATGAAGAATTCCCCCATGTTATTTTTTGGACCTATTATCTCATATTTTAGGTACTTGGAATTGAAATAAAAACTTGAAATTCGGTATGCTTGTGTGTTTTCTATAGGATTATTTAACAGAATCACTAAAAATAAAAATGTCTAACTTTAGAGTGGTTTTGTGAGGAACTGAAAAACTTTTCCTATATTATTTATATGAGACATCTTCTACACCCCAAAGTGTTTAGGCACTTCCGGCAGGATTAGAATGACGAAATTTTGCGTGATTGTAGCCTTCCGGGACTAACCAGAGGAAAATTGCCAAAAGCGAATATTTTTAGTTTTTATGTGGTCTAAAGGGGGATGAAGAAATTCCCATGTTATTTTAATTTGCGTTTTCTTGGGATACAAAATCTTATCTTTTAGATAGTTAAAATACGAAAAGAAACTTGAAATTCGATAGAATTGTGGGTTTAAGAGGTGCGAGGTCGTATGCCGAGCAAAGGCGGGGGTGTGGGAGGCTTGGCTCCCAGCTGGACAAATTCAGGAAATATTAGGAGCAAATGCACGAAATTCACTGTTAATGCAAATGCGGGGGAAGACCAATCGGAAAACGACCATTAGGAAGACGTAGGCGCAGATGGGACGGCAATATTAAGATGGATCTTGCAGAAATAGGAATACAAAGTAGAAACTGGATCCAGTTGGATGAGAATAGAAGTCAATGGAGAGCTTTTGTGAACGCGTCATTGAACCTCCGGGTTCCATAGGCCATTGAGTTAGTTAGGGAGAGAGGAGGGGGGGGGCTTTCCATTTTCTAGAATTTCTTTCTTCATACTGAAATCGAGTTTCCGTGTTGTTTGTGACCGCGTCAAAGAAAAACGGCTGAACAGTTTAAAATGAATTTTAAAACAATACCTACCTGAAGCTCGGTTTTATTAATCCAATTAAAAGGCGTGTCCTAACGGAATAAAAGGGTTAATAAGTTAATGTCTGAAATAGATTATTGTATGTATTGGTTTTTATGACGTCACTGTGACTAATGGGCGCGTTCTGTGTTAATAGAGGGGTTGAAAATTAATCTCTAAAATACATTACTATATGCATTTTATTATTAAAATTTCATTGAAATGCGTATCCAGAGGGAGTTCAGATGTTTTATAAATCTTTTTTTCCGTGCTTAGAACGGATATTTTAGATAGTGCAGAATAAAATAACTTTACGGTTTAAAAACTGAGTTTGTGAAAGCATATACAGATTGTAGTATTGATTTATCTTTGATAATATAGAATGATGGATAGAAATGATTTGAATACAAACTAATCGTTTGTTGAATATAATAATATTATCAGTGGGAATATAGGAGAGGACATTGTCATATTGTAGGGACGTCACCGAGGCGCCTGTAGCAAATATTTTTCCTAGTTGTGTTGTCACGCACTCTGAAGGTCATTGTCGCTTCCATTGATCGTTGTCCTTATAGGACTTTTACCTTTTATATTTACGTGTTAGTTAGTGTGGCGACTAAACATTAGTTCAGACTATTTTGCAATTTCCGCATAGCTAACTTTGTTTCTAACCTTTCCTAGGCAGTATTTCAGTAGGCAGCAAGAGAATTAAATGTATACCCTTTGCAGATTTAATATGGCGGCTCCTTATACAGTGCAGTAGCCAAAAATTTCATGGTCTGTAGGGAGGGGTGTGGGGGAATCCAATTTTAGTCATTTTTAAATGTTAATGTGTAAACTGCTGTTTAATTTTCTATAGGTAGGGTAGTGCTTTTATGAAAGAAATAAAAATAATGCCAGTTTCAGATTTAAAGTACTCCGTGTAAAATGATAGGATAGTAGTAGATGGTACACTTTCTTAAAAATCTGTACCATTTGTGAAGAATAGTTTCCTAACTTTCAATTGATTAAAAATTATATAGTAAATGCCTTAATTTATTATTATTATTATTATTATTATTATTATTATTATTATTATTATTATTAGTAGTAGTAGTAGTAGTAGTAGTAGTAATACTAGTACTACTACAATTTCCAGGGCCGCTTTTCTGCTTAGACACGTTAGGTACGTGCCTAGGGCGCAAAAGACTTGGGGGCGCAAACAAATTGGAGGACGAAGAAAGAGAAAAAATACGGTGGTGCAGAAAACGTCATTTCCGTTTTGGTCGAGCTACCTGGTTACAAACAAACTAGATCTCGGCGGCTAATGTAAATGTCATACGTATAATTTTACTTTTGTTAAGTGAAAATAGAGATTTATATTGCCTGAAACTTAAGGACAGTTGTCTGGGGATAAGTGGGGGGTGGGGTGGGGTGAAAACAAACTATTAACTATACTAATATTAGGAAAATTACGTGTTTTCTGCTATTAGTAGACAAAAGTCGAGACTGTGGAAATGATTCCTTGTGCACTTTTTAATTATAATAATTTGCGAGAAACATAGATGCAACCTATAAGTGCAATGCAAGGTAAGAAATGAATGAGTGACCAAACCATGCCACTGTCCTTTCCTTACGGCAGCCGGTTGCCATTTAGGGACACGGCTGGTCCATAGGTGGTGGACAATGGAAAGAATCTCCAAAGAGTAAAAGCAAAGAAAGGGAAAAAATATGAGGGTTAAGAAAAAATCCCTCCCGAACGAAAACTGGCAAGGTTATAACTGAAGGAGGGAGGTGCTTTGGAAATAGTGAGGGGCCTAACAATTTGAAGTGCCTGGGGCGCTGGTGATGTTAAAAACGGCCCTACTACTACTACTACTACTATTACTACTGCTACTACTACTACTATTACTACTACTACTACTACTACTACTAATAATAATAATAATCATAATAATAATAAATGCTGTAAATTACATGATAAATAATTCAAAGCTGAATAATCTTACTTTGTATCATGAAGTAGTTGTATTTTAATCAAACAATTTCAGTGTACGCTGACACCTTTGTCGATGACTTAGAAATGTTGCTAAAAATAGATCCATATGGGAAAATTTCTGTCTTTGTGTGAAATCTTTCTGACAAAGTGAAAGAAAAAAGTATACAACCTCACCTTTCAAACCTTTTCCTCTCAGAAAAGTCTCGCAAGAAAGCAGGAATTTTCAATACGGACCCGAGTTTACCAACATTTAGAAGTCACCGACAAAGATGTCAGCGCACATTGAAACTGTTTGATTAAAGTACAACTACTTCATATATACAAGGTAAGACTTTTGAGTAATTTTTGGAACAAAAGATCCAATATATTTCAATCAAAAATTTTCTTGTACGCCTTATATCTGGAGAACTACATAGCCAAATCAAACTATTACTTAACTCAATATGATGTACTTATTCCGTTAAAAAAAAAAAAAAACGAAAACTCGAGTTAGGGGCTGTTCAAAACTTTGTGGTCCCTGATCCAAAAACTAATTATTGACGAAGATCTCAATCTTTTGATGTATTTTTTGGATCATTTCTAAAATATTTGTTATGTAATCTATAACTGGAAAATTGTTTTGTATGTATACGGTATATAAAAAGTTGTAACGTGGGGTGGATTTTGCACTCATTAGTCTTGATGGATTGTAACCCTAAACAGTGGAATTCTTTCTGAAGGTTGGCACTTATCAAATTTCATTAAAATCGGATGAGTTTTAGGAGAATCAACATGATACAGATGGACAAACTACAAATGCCGATCGGGACAATTGTTACCATAGCAGTTTCGATACCCTCTCTCCAATAATACAAGTAATAATGCCGTTCGATAGAATGGCCTGGAAGATTTATTATTATTATTATTTTATAGAAGTAGATAGAAGACAGGTTATGCTTTCTGAATAATTAAATATTTTAAACAAAGAGGTAATTCTAAGAATTCTTTCTTTTGTTTTTTCGGTTTTTGGGCTGATATGGGAAATTCTTAGGAATATTGTACAAAAAGAGGTATTGCGCTAGGAGGGGGTAGGGGGAAGGATGTTGGAATACTCTTTTCTTTTCAAAGAAATGAATAAAGAAAGTTATATAGTCGCTTCCAATTTTTATGTTCTGTATCGTGACTGAACTCTCAAGGCAAAAAAGGAGTTCGGGAGAGGCACCTTTCAATCCAGAGCTAATAAAACTTTCCGTCAGCAAATCGATACGTCTTGGTTTATACATGTATATATATATATCCTGTACCCCCTTGCTTCCTTCCCCCCCCCCTATTTTAGTCATCGTTTTGTATATGCAGTGAATACACGTAAGGGACTCATCGTTTAATGTACTTCGAATTGCCTTCAATAGCTCGTTTGATATAATTGCCTTTTTTGAATTCGGCATGCACACAATTTATCCCACCCAACAACCAACCCCCTTTCGAAATGAAAAAAGAGGAGGGGAAAGAGGAAGATATTTCGGTTTGCAAAAGATCCATCTCCCTTCTCTTGGCCCCAAAAATTTTCTCCGCAGTTGAACATTTTTTCCCCCTCAGTCTCCTTGATGTTCTTTTGTTTTGTTTCCTCCGTGATATGTAAATTTTAAGCTAGGAAAGATCTGCATGCATAACCAATTTTAGGTTGCAAAGAAATTACTTCCAGACAGGACGCTCTTGTGTGCATTTTTTTTTCTAAAGGTCATTTTAGTCTTTGCAAGTACATAAGATTAGATAGATGCCAACGCTGTGGGTTTTTTGGTAAAGGCGTCTTGTCAAAACCAACCGAACAGCCAGGGTTCGATTTTTCCGAACAAAGGGCCTATTCGGTTTGCAATGATGTGATCAAACTTCGGGGAAGATGGCTGAAATTCAGCTCAAATGTAGAAGAAACTATGTAGATTCTATATTCAAAAAAGAAATTGCCCTAAAATGGATGGAACATAGTAAAACATCACGAAACAGACATTAAACTCAATGGAAATCAATGAAAAAACTGAAGTCGTCCACATATCTGCAAAACTATAATAATGAGATGGCTAATGGAAAGCTTATTGCAAAGACATAATGAAGAGTTTAAAAACGATGTATAACACGTAAGGTAAATATGGATAGAACATTGTCAAAAGTCAAGTAGTTTGAGTAAAATCAATAATAATGATAAAGTATATGCATCTTTTTCGAATTACCCAGGGCTCCCCACACGGTGGTTACGTGCTTGAAATATCTAACACCTGAATTTGGAATCTGCAGACTCGGTTTAGCACGTAATATGACTTTTGACCTGATCACGTGACACAGTCTGCTCGTTATGGCAAACCGGATAGGCCCTTTCGTAATCGATTTTAGATTTTGGAGAAACACTGCATGCGTTTCCTTTTGAGACTTAAGAGGCCTCATCCCGGCGAAATTAAAATACCGCTAATTTTACAGCAATTAAGTGATATCTCTCAATAGGTAAAAGATAATTGAAATGTGAACCAAGAGTGCCCTAGACGATATTATTTTGCGTGAGGTACCGTTATCACAAGTCACCTAGTGGCTTTCAGTTTTCAGCCGTTTAGAAACGCGAAAATAAATGCCGATTTTCATAATGGCTAGAAATCGAAAGCAGATAAGTGAGTCGTGATAACCGTATCTCGTGAAAAATAATATTGTCTAGGGCGCTCTTGTTCCACATTTCAATTATCTTTTATCTATTGGGAGATATCACTTAATTGCTGTAAAATTAGCTCTATATTAATTTCGCCGGGATGAAGCCTCTTAACAATTATTCTTATAGGCTGGGAGAGAAATCGGTCAAGAATAGAGATACGTCATCATATGTCAGCATTTATGCGGACATACCTGCATTTTTTTTCGCATTTTCGGAGCTGAAGCGTATTGTCTGTTCAATTGTAGACATTTCACACGTAAAGAGATGTTTCGGCTATTTTTTGTACTCGAAGAAGGAATTGTCAAATTAGGTCAAATCTACAAAAAAATATATGAGTAAGCAAAGTCAACGTAATTCTTCTTAAGCATTCTTGTTTAATTCACAGCCACTCACAAATAAACAAATAAATAAAACAAAAGTTCTGTACACCGAATCCCAGAGTATATATTCGATGTATTTTGTTACACAGAATCCAAATTTCGGAACTTCCGAAAAACGTGTCTTTCCTATCCAAAGATGTTCAAATTTTTCGCTCATAAAAAAAAATTGACACGGACAATCGTATTGGGGTTTCGAAAATTGGATTCTTTGTAACAAAATACATCGAAATCAAACCCTGGGGTCCGCTGTCCATTTTTTTCCTATTCAAAATCGCTCAAGTTTTTCACCCATTAAAAAAATGTCACGGTCAATCGCCCTGGGGTTTCGAAATTTGGATTTTTCACCCATTAAAAAAGTGGCACGGTCAATCGCCCTGGGGTTTCGAAATTTGGATTTTTCATCCATTAGAAAAATGGCACAGTCAATCGCCCTGGGGTTTCGAAATTTGGATTTTTCATCCATTAAAAAATGGCACGGTCAATCGCCCTGGGGTTTCGAAATTTGGATTTTTCACCCATTAGAAAAATGGCACGGTCAATTGCCCTGGGGTTTCGAAATTTGGATTTTTCACCCATTAAAAAAATGGCACGGTCAATCGCCCTGGGGTTTCGAAATTTGGATTCTATGTAACAAAATAAATCGAATTTATACCCTGCGTTCCGGCGCACAGAACTTTTATTTATTTTATATTATTTACTTATTTATTTATTTTGTGTGTGTGTGGCTGTTAGTTTTCACATCATGTTTTAAAAAGCAAACCTGAAAGTAAAATATAAATCTTAGCATTTTTGTAACGAAAGTTATTGTTTATATAATGAGTTTGCGAGATAGAAGTGCGTCCGCATTTTGGCACTACAGAATATAAAGTAATCCTAGACAAGAATAGGTAGTGAAATCTCTGAACTAAAAGCAAAGAAGGAAGGAAGGAAAGAAAGAAAAAAGGGTCTGCATTGCAAGGTACCAGTCCAAATAGTAATCAGCAAACAGCAAACCATTAACAGAGCAAGAATAGTAACAGTTTGCTTGCATGTTACGGGAAAATGACAGTTACTCTCCTTGTTGCAGAAAATTACCAATTCGCAAAATTAAGATTAAACACAAATGCATCAAAGTAATTTGCAAACAAGTTTTGTTTTACCAAGTACTTTGTCCAACGTAACTATCTTAAGTTTACTTTAAAACATAAATGAATAGTCACAAAGGAAAGAGTATAATTTTGCTCGGACAGTACTTGATTTAAAAAAAAAAAAATGAAATCTTATTCCAAAAGTGTATGCACAACATATGTCACTCTTTCATTCTGTATGTGTAATACGTAGTAGGCACACATTAAAGATGAACGTTAAACGAGAGTGACAGAACAAGTTCATAAGCAAAGTTCGAACAAAATTGTTTACTTATTCATGTGTATATTCACTTTAATAAATCATGGGCCCCATTCCTATTTATTTAAAAAAAAAAAAGTTTTAAAAAAATCAGCAAGTGTCAACATAGCTCGTCAGTAGTAATTTAGACGTTCTGTTTCGTAAATAAAAGTAAATTCAAATAAAGTTTATTTATTTAAGAACGATAGAACTTTGAATTGAAATAAAACACACAAAAAATTAAGTTTGAAGCCAATTTTGTTTATATATGAAATATAACTTTCGGACCTTGTAAGTTTTGAAAATAATTTCCGGCATATTTTACCACTATCACTAGCTTTGATGAACTGGATTCGATCAGTCCAATTTTATATAACTTTTTTTCAAGTAATCGGAAACGTATTTCGTTAATGGCACGAGTTATGCTGGGCTTCCAAAGCATCAATTGTTGCTGGTTTATCAGTAAACCAGAGACTTCACAGGATGAGAATGGTGTGCTGGGTAAAACTTGTGGAAAGACGAGAAATAGTGGAACGGAACGCAATATCTATTCTACACATTTCCAGCTAACAAACTGTGTAGTCAAAACAGTAATCAGCATGCAATATAAGTAAATGTCTGTATGTATATCCATCGTAATAAAACCACAAGAAAGGCACTGGTTGGCCTTCAGCACATGTCTCCAATCACCTCTCGTTTTCATTTTCAAGATCAATTTATTTCTTACGAATTTCAAGTTCCTTTTCAGTTTGCCCAACGATGCTGAATCAGTACGGAGACTTCCTGTGCATCCGTCGAGAATTGATCCAGCATTACGCGCGCTAAACATTCATTAAATATTTTGTTGTGGGTACTGCACAATGTTCCGTGTTTGCAGGGCAGTAGAAGGCTGTGTGCTTATAGTTCAAGATTATTATTATTATTATTATTATTATTATTATTATTATTATTATTATTATTATTATTATTTTACTCTATTATACATTAGGAAAAATTTTTATTTTGATTATGGTAGCATGAATGATAATTAAAGTTGTGGAATCTTTACAAACTGAATATTTATATGCGCGCGCGCGTGTGTGTGTGTAAACCTTGCATAGTATTATATTCAATTGCAGTGTCGTAAAAGTCAGTGATTGCGAATAGCAAATTAGGGTAATGAACTACCCACATTGCTTGCTTTCAATTTGAGGAATTGAAAAAGAAAAAAGAAAAAAAAGGATTGAACACACAATTCACATGCAAATAAAATAACAATGTATACTTTGTTGAAGACAATTGGTATGTGCATTGTAATTGAAAAGCGAAAGAAAATGAGGACTAATATGTACTTCCTGTATTGTTCTATCTGATGGAGAGGTCAGACAACAGGTGGTTTGGGTATGTATACCCCTCAAAATAAGAAGAGTATTAAAAAAAAGTAATGTCATTTGGATTTTTTTTTTAAAGTTTTCCTAAAGATTACTACCTTAGCCCTCTTTCTGTATTTTTTTTCTTTTTGTATCCCTTTTGGCGACACAAGACGGTAAATTAAGTAGAACAAAATTTCCCATATGATATGTGTACTTTAGTCGTTGCTTGCTCTATTAAAAGAAAAGACATGGCAGATGACAACCTCCCCTTCCCCTTAGGGGATTAGTTAACCCTCTCCACCCCCCAGAGATTCGTTGTAATTTGGCTAGCAAAGAAAAAACCTCAAATGACTTCTCCGTTTTTGTGTATGTATGAAAGTAGTTGTCATTGTGATTACAAGAGAAAAAATAATAATCGAAAACCACATAAAAGAGAAACCAGAGAGGGGGGGGGGGGCAGAAATTAAGAATACGAAAACAAAACAAAGAAAATTTGAAGCTTCTAGCGAAGCAATGATCCAGTACAAAAGGGAACATTAGTGATTTCAATGATACATTTTACAAAAACTTTTTTTTTTTCATAGTTGGACTTTATAACAAAAGATAACACTTTTTGTTTAGTTTTCACCTGTTCGCTTATTTTTGTGTTGTCTCCTTTGTTAGTATTCGTTTTTGGAATTAGAACAGAAAATACGAAAGTAGATACAAGAAGAATTATTTGAGTGTACGAATCTCTTCGTAGGTGCATCACCAAAAAGATTTTTCTTAACTTACAAATAAGCGCGCGATCTTTTTGGCTATCAAATTAATTTGGATTTTCTCACTACGTACGTTTCAGATCGATTATTTGTTGTTTCTCTACGTGTGAGATTGTTTTGCGTGTTGTTTCAGTTAAGATGTCTTTATAGCGAAGGACCGCTTATATATATATATGCTTTGTGTTCTCTAATAAGACGGTCGTGTCCCACGATCTACGAAATGCCTGACACCCTCGAGGTTGTTCGTGTCGTGTTGAAAATAGTTATTTTTAAAAAAAATGTTGTGGGTTTTGTCGCCGTTGACTAACTGCATTTCTTGTGTTCCAGGCACGTAGGGTTCCTGTGCCGGATGAGCGTTTTGACTATCTTTGTCAATATTTTAAACCAGCCAGGTAAGTGATTTGAAACTTTTTTTTTATACATAATCTTATCTTATATGTAAGTTTTCTTCTATGGAAGTGTGAAACTACAAGTTGGATAGATTTTAGACACGTATTTACATTGTATTATTTTAAAAAAAGTTTCTGTAGATATTTTTCTTAATTTTTTTTTCAATCGATAGTTTGTTTAGATTCTATAGACTTTATGGGCCTTATGCAGAGCCGTTCTGACGCGTGATTAATACATACTAAAGAGTTCAACTTGCAGTAGTCAAGCTTTTAGTATGACGCTAATCATACGTCAAAATGAATCTGCATAAGCCTTATATATATATATATATATATATATATATATATATATATATATATATATATATATATATATATATATATATCGCGTGTTATAAAAATGGCGCCCACAGATAACAGAGCGTTATTCTTCAGGTCAAAATAAAGCAAAAATGTCGTATGATGGTATACTAACCGTTATGGGAATCAAAAATTTCATTATGTGGCAACTTTGCAGATTAACTTGTAAGAATTAGTGTTGCTCTACGAATCCATCAAGCAGTTACACCGATTGTTACGCTAACAAGTGGTGCTAGCGTCAACGTAACTGCCATCTGGAAAGAATTGATGTAACTATTTGATGGATTGGTATATCTTCTCTGTGGTTCTTTATCTGTGACGTTGCCACGTAATACAATTCGGGTCTCCATACGAGAACCCCAGATGTATAGAATTATATGTATTTTTTTTCTTTTCCTTTGACTTGTAGAATAATGTTCTGTAGTCTTGGGCGCCATTTTTAGAACACCCCGTGTAAGTATAGACCTTTGCCTGTCCTTACAGTCTACCAAAGTCAAGCAAGAAAAGAACTACTGTTCATGCCAATAGCTAAAGATAGAGAAAAGCCGGCATTTAAGGCAGAGGGAACAGAGGCTTTTTATCCATGAAAAGCTGTTAGAAAAAACGGGAAATTTAATTTTTTCTTTGGCTTTTTGTTATTTCCTTATTCAGATGCTTCATTTGTTTCCCTGTAGTATATTCTACAATCAGAAAAATGCGTTTATGACATTAAATACTTGTGAATTCTCAAACGAGCGTTGTATTGTTGCTGTAAAATGTAAGTTATGCAGTCTACCATATCACAAATGTTACATTGGTTTTCTAACCATCTTTACTTAGTGTCTGGAAGTTGTAAGATATGTAACTCACCATATCACAAGTGTTACGTTGAGTGTCTGGAAGTTTTAAATTATGCAATCCACCATATCGCGAGTGTTACGTTGGTTGCCTAACCAGCTTACCTAGTGTCTGGGAGATATACGTACACTCATGCCCAAAATGATTGTCGCATAACTGTCTTCTTGTAAGAATATAATTTGATACTGATTTTACAGGGTACTTTAAATACTAATACTATGCGTATAATCGGGAAATGTATATTTGTGGTAAATTTCATAGGGAAAGAATTATAAATACGAAAATTAGAATGAGTAAAACAAAATGTGGCTAAATGGACAAGAAAGTTTTATTCTTATTATTTACTGCTCTTTTGCCATGAAATTTACCATATATATGTCTTTTCTCTTTAAATAATAATCTATTATGTTAGTGAAAGATAAAGCAAACATACCTTCAAAGGAAATATGGTAATCCTTTTTATAGAATTCAATATCGAGCTTCAATCTCGATATATCAGTTTGCAATTCCAGTGCAAGTAGCTCTTTTATCTTTATTTCTTGATTTTCCTTCTACATCTGCTAAAAACGTTTTCCATCTTCAATGATTAGGAACTTGTTTGTGACAAAGACAAGACTAGTTTTCATATCAAAACTGTGATAACTACCTAAATGGAACAGGTATTCGCTACCGTTCGGGAATTGCTTGTTTTGACAATAAATCAAGCAATTCGTGCTGGGGTTTGTTTGACCGTTTGCTTTAACACTGTCCATGTGACCTTAAACTATTGCAACCTAAGCATGATTTATGAATATAATATTCAAATAGAAGATCAGCTTAGTAAACTCAACTATCATCAATATAAAGTCTGTTTCCAACAAGAAATATTTATTTTAAATAAAATAGTTATGATAGATTTTGCCGCTCCGTGCAAATGCACGTATTGCACATATGGTTGAGCCGGCCCTGCTTTTGTGTACGCCACTGGTGCTACCGCACAGTGCTCGTTCCTTGTTACTTTTGACGCAATGATCGATCACATTAGAGCGTTGTTGTATGCATCTCTAATGATGGAGATATAATGAAATCTTTGCAGCTCCAGAACTGCATAGAACTCCTTATTGTATACGTTCACTGTTTCTAATTTAATCTCGACCTTAAAAATGTACTTCTCGCCTCGACTCTCACTCATCCTGTTCCGCTTCGTGGGCAACGCTACATTTTTGTCGAGCGACTTATGACACACCCTGTGTACCTCTTCTGTAAACGTTTTCCCCCTTTATATTGCAATAATATAGAATTTTCCTCGTGGAAATAAGAAAGCCGTTTCTTTCTCAGAAAGAATTGTGAATAATAGTTCGTGTGTGTGTGATGAATTCACTGTAGTCATTCACAAGGCCAAGCGGAAGTAAAAGCTAGCTCATTAAACTAGTCTCTGTAGTAATTTATAGAGAAATAAAATCCAAATAAAATGTATTTTAAGCTGAGATGTGTTGACGTATATACGTGAAGTTACGACGACTCAGGGTCTTGACATTTTGTTGGTTGGTTTTCAAATTGATTTTTCTTTTAATGATGGTTGAATCGGATAACGTCACGATGTTTGACCTTTTTTAAGACCCGACTTCAACTTTAGTCATCTTCAATGCCAATGTATGAAGTGGGAGGACCAGATTTTGTTTTCAGGCTAAGGAAGACATCATAAGGTAAAACAATGAGATATTATATATAGTAAACTGACATTCATACTTAAACGTACACTCACGTCCAAAATTATTGTCGCATGTCTATAAATCCGTTGTTGTAGGAATATAATTTGATAACGAATTCGCCCGGTATTTCTTATAATGTTAGTATGTGTATAATCGCAAGGAAATGTATGTGGCAAATTTCATGTCAAAAGAGCAGTAAATAAGAACAATAAAGCGAAAACAAAACTTTCTTGTCCATTTAGCAACATTTTGTTTTACTCATTCTAATTTTCGTATTTATAATTCTTTTCCTATGAAATTTACCACAAACATACATTTCCCGATTATACACATAATATCAGTATTAAAAGTACCCTGCAGAATCATTATCAAATTACCGGTACATTCTTACAAGAAGACAGTTATAGATATGCGACAATTATATTGGATATGATTGTACCTGGAACTCCCTCGTGGGTAAGCAGTTAGCGTACGCGTCTTTTGATGTAGGCACCCCAACCGGCCGGCTCGAGTCGATGGCTCACGTACGTCGAATCGGTGCGTCATCTCAACGAACCGGCTCGAGCTGTTGGCTCAGTTGAACCGAGCTGAGCCGGTTAACATCACTACCCAGATTGGGCTTCTGCTCCAACTCAAAACTTCGTTCGTGTAGGTCTCAGCCTTGTACTCTTCTACAGTATATAGTTATATTGGTCCTCACGACATTTGAGGTTTTCTCATTATAAAATCCATTGTCGTCTTAACAACAAAGACAATATGATAAGTTATCAGTTACTGTTTAGTTCATTTTTCTAATCGCTGCTTTAACTTAGATTTTTGGGTAATTCAAATTCTGGTCTCACAGGAATTTCTATGGATGGCAACACTGAAAATTTTTCCGATTCGTATTTTCGGGTGTAGAATAACATTATCTAGTATTGTGGTACGTTTCATTTCATTATCTCCTTTCACTTACGAGAAACGGGCAAAAGGAAAATTGTTAGCTTTTGAAAAATATTTAGTAGTCTGCCCCCTGAAATGATCACTGAAGTTATAATTCGTACGGATAACGCTATAAAATGCGATGTTGCTTGTAAGCAACAGTGTCAAATAAAGGGTTAAGATCACATGGACATTAGTAAAGCAAATGGTCAAACAAATCCCAGCATGATTTGCCTGAATTGTTGTTAAATACAAATGCTCGAACAGTAGCGAACATCTGTTCTACTTAGTTATCACGTTTTTGATATGAAAACTAGTTTTGTCACAACTTCCTTATCACTGAAAGTGGAAACATTAAAAAAAAAAAAATGTAGAAGGAAAATCAAGAAATAAAGATAAAAGAGCTAGTTGCATTGGAATTGCAAACTGGTATATTGAGATTGAAGTTCGATATTGAATCCTACATAAAAGATTAGAAGGATTAGGAAAAGAAAAGGATTTAAAGAAAAGAAAAAGAGACACAACAAGATTGTACTTGTAGGGTTTAGGCCTTTGTGAATGCGAGTGTGCTTGCTTTCCACTTCGTTGGGGTAGCATACTTAAAATCGAAGGTTTTTAAGATTTGTTCTTTCTGGAGAAGGAGTTGTGATGCGGTAAATGATACCATTGCATGGGGCGGCAAATTGTCGAGGGCTGGCTCTGGGAAGTAGAGGGAACTCAAGTGTGGCTTAATTCGAGAAGTGCCATCCCGACATTCGCGTAGTAAAAGTTAGGGTAAAGACATACCGAAGAGACCTCGCGATCTAGGTCGAGGTTTAAGTCGCGGTTGCTACCTCGATGTCTAAGTCTAGATGGATGAAGGGTGCACATAGCGAGGAGGTCGCACCCTCGCTGTAAGTTCTCAGTTTGAGGAGAAACATTTCTGCGACGCGTGGGAAATTATTCCGTCAGTGCATAAAAATCACTGCAAAACCACATTTTGAAATTGAAAGGACCAAACTGTTTATAAATAGGGATGGACGCGAGACATGAGAAATGCCCAAGTCTGGTCTCTTGTTTGGCAAAAATATTTGAATCTCATCTCTTGTCCATCTTCATCAATAAATCAAAAACTTACACTTTTTTTTTTCAATTTTCTGTGAAGAAATGCCCTATTTCAGCACTTAGGCGAGAAATCATTTCCCAGTAAAAAGAAGAAGAAGAAGAAGAAAGTATGTATTTAGGTTTCGAGGTGGAGGGGATATTACCTTCAGCAAATGAAGTTTCATCACTGCAATTCCATTATTTGACGTTACCTCCCTTAGGATACGTGCCTGTCTTTACAGGTATTTCTTTACCTTATGTCAGTGACGAATTTAGAAGAAACCCTTTTTTATTAATCTCGGAATTGGGGAAGGGGACGTGGAGTTTTTTAAGGGTAGATATGATAAACAGTAGCTTCTTTTTTTCTTTAGAGATTTCACAATTTACGGACTTCAGCCCTAAAGCCCCCTTCCTGTAACCGCCACTGCCTTTTATAATAATAAGCTACAGTATAATTCTCAAATAAACATGAATAACTTATCTGACATTTCCATTTCAGTTGCTACTATCTTCAATTCTCTATTTAAAAGATGCCTATTATGATGTTGTTTGTGTTTTTTATCCCATATTGCTGGAACATTCCTCACTAGTTCTATTAATGTCTTTCGTAATTAAATTTAATAGTGCACAAAACCTTTCGAGCATAGACACACACAATCGTCTGCAGACGAAATTCGAAACAAATGAAAACTATATTCCGTGCAGCGCTTCAGGGAGAACCAATGAGAACACAAGGCACAACGATGCTTCCGCTGAACATCAATGTAAAAACAAACTCGGTTGTTTATCATCGCGACCACTAATTCACCCTGGTGGTCGACCTCTAGGTTGCAATGTAGCGTACATCTTCGGCATGCGCTTACACATTTGAATCCATGTGTTTGTGCCAGTATCGAGGTAGCGACCGCGACTTAAACCTCGACCTCGATCGCAGGTCTCTTCGGCATGTTTTTACCCTTAGGAAGATCTCGGGGGAAACTTAAGTCAGGATAACCTTACCGCTAGGTTTGAAGTCAAGATCTCCTGACTGTGAAATGAGATCACTTACTATTAAACTACGTCTTGGTGGCAAACTTACTACGGATCATACTCGCGGATAAAACTTTTGCGAATTGTGATAAAACTTTTAAAACCAGTAGGGAATTCTGAAGTAAATAACAGCTGAACAACAGTTAGTATATTAAATTAAGTGGAGTAAACGTTCTCCCACGCGGCAGGGGCGGATAACGAGAAATGACTTAGCTAATGTTTAACATCCGTCTCTTTCATTGTATGTAATCTCTAAAACAAAAAACAATCCTGAACAAGAAAAAAACAATTTACTGGTGAGAAAAGTAATGGTTATTCTTGAAGGGAGGTGAGTCCACATAGGAAAAGTCGCTATTAACTCACCTTCCAGTTCTAAATTTCAGTAATTATTTTGATCAATATGAGTGTCGTACTGGTTCGTTACTTCACATAATTCTATCGTATCAAAATGATTCTGCAAAGGGTTTATTTTTTTCTTTTTTGTTCTTCTCCTTCCATGCCTTTCCTAAAACGATTATCTTATTTTCATTTTTTTTTTTTAGAGGAGGAAATGTTTGGTGTAAGGCATCGAGGCGAGAGGGAAGGGGGAGATACAAAATTGCAATTTCGAGACTTGGGAGAAAATTACACACACACACATGTGACATTGACGGCTGAAATGTAACATTTCTCCTTTCTATAGTTTAATAATAAAAAAAGAAACTTGGTTCATTTTCCACGCTTGTCAATTTTTTTTATGCGGCCCCTTTCACCAGCTAATGCTCTAACTGTACTGGAACATCGTTTCAGGTCAAGCAGTCCCGGGTCGGGTCAGGGAAAAGATGAGTGACCATTGGTACTCACCAGATGGCGTTGGCATTACGGCCACCCAGCATCATGAGGTCAGTTGGGGAGCTGCTTGAAAGAAGTAACGAATTTCGGCCTAGAAAGCCAGCATTAGCGACAAAGAGAGTTGTGCTGACCACACACCATCATAGTATAAGTGTCACAAGCCGGTTGATATTGTCTGGCTTCTCTAAGGGCGGCTGCTTCGGGAATTTATTTTAGTTTATGTATACAGGGTGAGCCAATTTATCTTGATGCACCCTTGTAACATTTAAGCTAATGGACAAAAACGTGAAATTTTGTACCATGCAAACATCAGCAAGGGGGACTTGTTTGACATATTCTGTGATATGACCAGGTTAACAATGTTGCCAACCCAACAAAATTATAGTTTTTCAAATGACGTTACGTTAAGTTATCACGTATTTCAAAACTGAAAGTGAGTTTAAATCTTTAAGTTTTACATCCCACGATTATTCCGGCTAAGCAAAAGGAGACGGTGATGATGAGAAGTGAATGCAATGGTGGAATGAAGAAACCCATGCACACGGTGTTTGTCCAGCACAATCGATTCTCGTTTGTCATGTTTCCCATCTCGTTTGACATGTTTGAAAATATACTTCTCGTCTTGGCTCTCTTACCATACAGCAAAAAATTTAAGAATTCAAAAAATAAATAAATAAATAAAATAGTTTGTCGTGATTTTCTCGAAAACTACGCATTAATATTCCTTTCACCCATATAATTTTTGTTTGCCCACAGTGAGATCTCTTGAATGGTGTATCTATGAAATAATACACTCACGATTATCCGAGGTAGCTGGGACCGAGTCTACCTCGGATAACCAAAACCTTGGATAATACGGACACCAGCAGTTGTTAGGTACGTTAGTACGTACTGTAAATGACAAGTCATTTTTTTAATACATGGATTGTTTATTACAATATACTAAAGCTCATTTAAAAAAAAAACAATATTTTTACATACATGCAATACCATGCAAACCTTACTTTTCTTAGGACTCAGTGATTGTTTTCTGGGACATTTTTTGGCCTCGCTTTGATGCTGCGATATTGCGCTAATGCCGTAGTTTGAGAACGTCAACTGGCTAAACTAATAAATAAATAAATAAATAACTATATGGACTATGGAACACGGAGGTTCAATGTCGCGTTCACAGAAGCTCTCCACCGACTACTATTCTTAGCCAAATGGATCCAGTTTGTACTTTATATTCCTATTTCTATGAGATCCATCGTAATATTGTCTTCCCATCTACACTTTAGGCCTTCCTAATGGTCGTTTCACGATTGCTCTTCCAGTTAAGACTTCGAAAGCGTTCCTACTTTCTTCTGTCCTGGCTACATGACTTGTCCACCTGAGCTTCCTAGATTTGATAACCCTAACAATGTTTGGTAAGCCGTATAAATTGTGTAGTTCCTCGTTATGTTATTTCCGCCATTCCCCATTCGCGCTCTTCTTGGGTCCGAGTATTCGTCTCAGGATCTTGTTCTCAATTACTTTCAGTCTATGTTCTTCCCTCAGAGGAAGCAATCATGTTTCGCAACCATACAGAACTACAGGCATGATTATCGTTATATATACAGTATTTTAAGCTTCAAATTCCTCGACAAAATTCGCGACGACAAGAGATTTTGAACTGAATAGTAACACGAATTTCTTGCTTTTACTGTAGTCGACATTGAATTTCTTCGTGAATATGGTTCTGGTCTATTAATATGGATTCTAGATATTTGAAAGTATTCACTTTATCAAAAGTATGATTTTGCTATTTTAACGCGCCCATAGTTTGCACCATTACGATCCCGGCGAGCTTTCATGTATTTAATTTTGTCTGCATTTACTTCTAAACCCATGTCTCTACAAGCGTTTAATAAGACCACTGCATTTCTTTCTATTGTTTTCCTGGCAGCAACTGGCATTTCGTTTAAACTCTTTCGGTTAATCCAGAGGCTCAGTTAACCGGGACTCGGATAATTGAGACTCTGCTGTATTTGGACTTTCTTTTTGTTAAAATGTTATTGTTGAATGATACTTCCGACTTCATGACGAAGTAGGCCCGTAGCCAGCCCCAAAATGTAGGGGGGGGGCTGAAGTTAGGGGGGGCGATCCAACCTTATTATAGCTCATTTGCAAGCCTACCGTGAAAATTTTAGGGGATGTGGCCCCCTAGACACCCTCTGGATACGGGCCTGTGACGAAGGTAAACCAAACAGTTCTTTTTTCTTCTTTTCTGTCTCAGAAGGATATTTGTAAGTGTAATGTACTATGTAAATATTATTTATATTTGTAATAATAATTTGTCCACTCCCGGGGGCAAAAAAAGAAAAAGAAAAACTGTGGGCGTCCATTCCTAACATACATAATAGTAAACCGTTTTAGAACAGATTTTGACTTCTGATTGTTACAGCCCTATATATGTATTATTACCATAGTTATGTGTGTGTTTTCGGCCTTATTCTGTCTTGAACATTACCGATAATAGTATTTCTTTTTTAGAGGCCCTGCCATTTAATGTTTGGTGGACTTTTTGATTTCTGTAACAGACGGTGCTTCTCTGAAATCACGTTGCACGTGCCTATTTGGTACGTATATATCACCGTATAGCGCAAGGCATGGCAAATGAAAGGATAGTTGTCGGTGGGTTGTGACCACGAATATGTAAAAGGCTGGCTAGCCACTGCCATAACCCACCACCTTTGCTTGGAGAAAATTACCAATTTTAAGTTGTTAAGGTCAACTCGCGAGAGTAATCAAGTGTCTCGCTGGGAGTGGATAGCATTTAGTTGGCGCGCCGAATGGTTCCCCGCCACGCAAACCTTATGTCATATTACGAGAAAGACCCTATGGTGGAAAATAGGGTTATTTAATAGGAAACTAGAAATATCAAAGAAATAATACGTTCTCCCCTTTACTCGACAAGGTTGCCAGGGATGGATTTCTTTTTTTTTGTGCGTGTATTGCAGGTTTGAAGGAATCCACTTGAACACTGGTGACGTATTCTGATGTTTCCCACGAGACGAGGTGAGAACTAAAGTTGTCTCGTCCCGTTTTTATAAATTTATCTACAATATTTCGTCGCATGAGAACCAGAGGAACGTAACTCCATTTTTGCAGGTTTACAGGCGAGAGCACAAAAATATTATTTTCTTAGAAAGATATGTTCTTAAGAGGCCTCATCCCGGTTTGAAAGAATCCACTCCCCTTTTATAAATTTATCTACAATATTTCGTCGCATGAGAACCAGAGGAACGTAACTCCATTTTTGTAGGTTTACAGGCGAGAGCACAAAAATATTATTTTCTTAGAAAGATGTGTTCTTAAGAGGCCTCATCCCGGTTTGAAAGAATCCACTCCCCTTTTATAAATTTATCTACAATATTTCGTCGCATGAGAACCAGAGGAACGTAACTCCATTTTTGTAGGTTTACAGGCGAGAGCACAAAAATATTATTTTCTTAGAAAGATGTGTTCTTAAGAGGCCTCATCCCGGTTTGAAGGAATCCACTCCCCTTTTATAAATTTATCTACAATATTTCGTCGCATGAGAACCAGAGGAACGTAACTCCATTTTTGTAGGTTTACAGGCGAGAGCACAAAAATATTATTTTCTTAGAAAGATGTGTTCTTAAGAGGCCTCATCCCGGTTTGAAGGAATCCACTCCCCTTTTATAAATTTATCTACAATATTTCGTCGCATGAGAACCAGAGGAACGTAACTCCATTTTTGTAGGTTTACAGGCGAGAGCACAAAAATATTATTTTCTTAGAAAGATGTGTTCTTAAGAGGCCTCATCCCGGTTTGAAGGAATCCACTCCCCTTTTATAAATTTATCTACAATATTTCGTCGCATGAGAACCAGAGGAACGTAACTCCATTTTTGTAGGTTTACAGGCGAGAGCACAAAAATATTATTTTCTTAGAAAGATGTGTTCTTAAGAGGCCTCATCCCGGTTTGAAGGAATCCACTCCCCTTTTATAAATTTATCTACAATATTTCGTCGCATGAGAACCAGAGGAACGTAACTCCATTTTTGTAGGTTTACAGGCGAGAGCACAAAAATATTATTTTCTTAGAAAGATGTGTTCTTAAGAGGCCTCATCCCGGTTTGAAGGAATCCACTCCCCTTTTATAAATTTATCTACAATATTTCGTCGCATGAGAACCAGAGGAACGTAACTCCATTTTTGTAGGTTTACAGGCGAGAGCACAAAAATATTATTTTCTTAGAAAGATGTGTTCTTAAGAGGCCTCATCCCGGTTTGAAGGAATCCACTCCCCTTTTATAAATTTATCTACAATATTTCGTCGCATGAGAACCAGAGGAACGTAACTCCATTTTTGTAGGTTTACAGGCGAGAGCACAAAAATATTATTTTCTTAGAAAGATGTGTTCTTAAGAGGCCTCATCCCGGTTTGAAGGAATCCACTCCCCTTTTATAAATTTATCTACAATATTTCGTCGCATGAGAACCAGAGGAACGTAACTCCATTTTTGTAGGTTTACAGGCGAGAGCACAAAAATATTATTTTCTTAGAAAGATGTGTTCTTAAGAGGCCTCATCCCGGTTTGAAGGAATCCACTCCCCTTTTATAAATTTATCTACAATATTTCGTCGCATGAGAACCAGAGGAACGTAACTCCATTTTTGTAGGTTTACAGGCGAGAGCACAAAAATATTATTTTCTTAGAAAGATGTGTTCTTAAGAGGCCTCATCCCGGTTTGAAGGAATCCACTCCCCTTTTATAAATTTATCTACAATATTTCGTCGCATGAGAACCAGAGGAACGTAACTCCATTTTTGTAGGTTTACAGGCGAGAGCACAAAAATATTATTTTCTTAGAAAGATGTGTTCTTAAGAGGCCTCATCCCGGTTTGAAGGAATCCACTCCCCTTTTATAAATTTATCTACAATATTTCGTCGCATGAGAACCAGAGGAACGTAACTCCATTTTTGTAGGTTTACAGGCGAGAGCACAAAAATATTATTTTCTTAGAAAGATGTGTTCTTAAGAGGCCTCATCCCGGTTTGAAGGAATCCACTCCCCTTTTATAAATTTATCTACAATATTTCGTCGCATGAGAACCAGAGGAACGTAACTCCATTTTTGTAGGTTTACAGGCGAGAGCATAAAAATATTATTTTCTTAGAAAGATGTGTTTTTAAGAGGCCTCATTCCGTCGAAATTAAAATACCGCTGATTTTACAGTAATTATGTAGTATCTTCAAATAGATAAAAGATAATCGAAATGTGGAACAAGAGCGCCCCTTGGATACAACTCTGTACTTTCCTTTCGGCGTCTTCCCTATTAGTATTGCCGCGGTGGCTCAGTGGTAGAGCGTTCACCTCTGGTGCTTGGGGTCCCGGGTTCGATCCCAGCCCCCGCCAAGTGAACTTTGTGGTGGACAAACACCGCGTGCGTGGGTTTTCCCGGGGTTCTCCCGTTTCCTCCCACTTTCTTCATTCCACCATTTCATTCATTAGTCATCATCACCGTCTCATTTAGCCTCACCGGCATAACCGTGGGACGTAGAACTGAAAGATTTCATTTCATTTCATCCTTTCCATCTTCAGTTATAACATCCATGACAACGTTGGAAAGGTACGGCTTAACTCTGCATGAACCCTGGTGTAATCCAACCCTAATAAGAATTCGACGTGTTAATCCCATACTACTTCTTATTTTGGTCGTAGTTCCTGTATACACATTTTGGATTTTCCTTATGTATTTCTCTGGCACTCTTTTCTTCCTCAGATATCTCCATATTTCCTGACGTGGTACTCTGTCGTAGGTATTTTCCAAATCACTCTTTATCATCCACTTTCATTAATCTGTGTGTCTTTTAATTTAAAGGGTGTAAATGTGGGACGTTAAACTGGAAAATTTAATTTCAATTAAGCCAACGTACGTATTAAGGTGCTCTACTTACGGTTGCAAAAGTATGGTCTCCAAAAGAGGGATCAGGGAAGATTAATAATAATAATAATAATAATAATAATAATATCCAAAAATCACTAATCCACACGGAAGATTATGAATCGTGCAAATTCGTTGAAATCTTTATTATTCTTTGTTGACGATTAACCTCAGCATAAAAATCTTAGGATACTCGGGTATGTACGAGTGAACTAAAACACAAAATTCCGAGTAAAACATAAAATCCCGAGTAAATTCTTCTGTTAACTTCTGTTTAGCCGTGGTGGGGCGCGGTGGCTCAGTGGTAGAGCGTTCACCTCTGGTGCTTGGGGTCCCTGGTTCGATCCAGTCCCCGCCAAGTGAACTTTTTGGTGGACAAACACCGTTCTCCCGTTTCCTCCCATTTTCTCCATTCCACCATTTGATTCACTTCTCATCATCACCGTCTCCTTTAGCCTAGCCGGCATAACCATGGGACGTAAAACTCAAAAGATTTCATTTCATTTTTTCTGTTTACCCGTACATATTTTAGAAGGGCGATTATACTTATTTTCTTGTTTCTGTATGTTTCTGCCAAATAATGCTGCTGGAATTTTTTTAAATGTCTTTCTGGTAGATGTCATTGTGATCTTCTTTTAGCATCTTGGTTTATGTTTGTCTACAGAAGTGGTTGTGATGAAATTAATTCTGGCGCCTTCGTTTTCTTCCGTGTTTCTTGACGGAATTCCTTTTGTTTTGTGACAATGCAAGTAATGGAGAGTTTGATATTATGTTTAGCGTATTTTTACAAGTTTCATAGGTAATATTGGTTCCATTGCGACCATGAATATAAAACTAACTAACCGCTGTAGCAAAAATGACTTGCAGCAGACTTGTGATGCAAGTTTAATGCAAACGTCCTCGTTGACGCTCTTTGAACTTGCAGCACCCCTGCATTGGAAGTATATGGTAAGTTTGCAAAGCAAGTTTCTGCAAAGGGTTTGCTTGCACAGTAAGCCTACTGCAAGTTTCCATTTGCACTGCAAGTGCACAGGAAGTTAGTGCAGGTTTGACGCGTCTCTGCAAGCATATCACTTGCATTGCAAGTTCACATCAAGTTAGCAGTGAGTTTGTGTAGGTTGAAAGCAAGTCTCTGCAAGGATACCACTTGCTGTGCAAGTCCCCAGCAAGCCTACAGCAAGTTTGTAGTAAGTCTTCTGCAAGTATATACTTGCATTGCAAGTCTACATCAGGTCTTCAGCAAGTGAGTGTAGTAAGTCTTCTGCAGTATATACTTGCATTGCAAGTCTACTGCAAGTGTGTGGATTTAACATAGCAAGTTTGCAGCAAGCACTTTCCTGTATACGAACATATACACAGTATATTTTTCTCAACAACTTTATCAAACAATACACGTTTAAAGTATAAATTATCTCTACATACTGGATACTTACGTAAGTATCTTAATTACCCACTTGTTTTAATGTTTCACACACTTCGCACCTACTACAAATGGCGGCGGGGAGATTTCTGAGATTAGACTTTTGTGCCACCTGTTGGGTTGGTAGAAACTAGAACTGACACACTTGCTACAAAGTTGCAGCAAGCCTCCGAGTCAAGTAAAATCTAGCAAGTGAAAATCAAATTACGACATTTGCGGGTAACTCTTTCAAAAAACCTGCAGTACGTGTACAGTGCATGGAAAATCTAGCAAGTTAAAATCAAATATAGTGGAAGACTTGCTGCAAACCAACATGCTATTAGGGTATGGGCTTAATCTGCTGCAACGCCATCTGCTAGCGACTAACTGATCTATGTCCAGTGTAACGATGAGTATCAGGAGCTTTTTTTGAGACCTAGTGACCGTCACGTCTTTTATTCAGATGATTCCCCAGTTTGCCTCACGATACTGACCGTGAGGCACGGAATCGAACCCGGGACTACTCGGACGTCAATCCAACGCTCTAATTTCTAGACTACGTGGCCTTGAGCACAAATATACTCCATATTTTATTTTTAGGACTTTTCAGATACATGTAACTCAGAGTTGTTATCAACCATCAATGTTATAATATCACCATTTACAATGTTCTTAACTGATTATTTCAAATGCGTAATTTAAAAAAAATATATTAAAATCGAAACACCTTTATGTTAAAAATCTATATGTTAAGACGTTAAGAGGTTGTCTTCACCCCTTTTCTCGCGTCCAAAGTAAGAAACATAAAATACTACCTGACTGGCAACATTGATTATTGTTACACTCAAACTCCCATAGTTCTTTTTCCTTGTTCATCTGTAACATGGCATTATTCGTTATCAAATTGGCCGTCTTTTTGGGCTAAAGAGTAATTGTGGTTCGTCGCAAAAGATCGCTGCTCAACTCAACCCTGCGCTGTGGCGTTATTACATTTTTATATTCAAAAGACAGCCTGCAGCCATCATCTACTACAGAATTGAGGAAAGAAGAAGTTTTCAGACGACTGTAATTTCGTCTGTGCGGACAGATAATCTCCGAAAGTGAATAACTACGAGGAGCGGTCTCCTTAGTTTGTTCAATTGCACACTGCTGGGCTACAGGGCGGAGGGTAGCCAAGGAAAAAAATGTTCAAACAGTAGAAGAATATGTACTTAAAAGAAAAGTGAGTTTCGTTTCTCGTTATCAAAGTAAGATAGAGTTAGAATTTATAGGGGTCCAACATTCAAATTGGAGGCAGTGGTAAATCCAGGGGGTGATCGCCCCCCCCCCCCAAAAAAAAAGAGGAAACTTTCTTATTTTATATATGAATAAAACCCATTCCAGAGTTTGGAGCTCTTAAAAGTAGCTCTAAGTAGCAGTATTACAACCCCCCTCCCCCCAGAAGTCCGTGCTGGATACGCCCCTAATAGGAGGTAATACACAGAGAAAAATCCGTTCTCCGGACAGCGGTATATTGTACAAATATACGATATCCTCTTGCTTACTATAGAAATCAGTACGGAGCATACGTTATCCGTATGCTACATAGGCACTGCCCTTAGATGTTACATCATGCCGTTGCAGGATGTCTGACATCTAACAGTTTTCTGTATATCACATGCATATACTTATGTTACCTTCGTCAGCTATATGTTATTTATACGTCCATTTGTATGTGAGATCCTGACCTCCTACATTGTTTCATACAGAAAGTACGTATAGATGGAACACTTATACAGAAAGTATTATAAAACATGCGTTTTCAGTTATACGTCTGTTGTACGTTGTCCAAAAACTACAGGAATTACGCATGTAACCTATCTTTTTAAGTACGCCACCTACATTTTTTTTCTCAGTGTACCTCTAATGCTTCTAGTTTTCAGCCTTTCCCAGTGGTCAAGGGGCTATCACGCACGACTTCGGTGCACACGGTCTCAGGTTGATTTCCCAGTGGGAGAGCATTGAACACATTTTACGGCAATTCGGTTCCACCTTAATCTTGTAGGTCCATGTTTCATACAGCCTCGCTGCTATAAAGGGACGCTAAACTTCCAACAAGTGGCACACCATATAGTGTAGTGGTTAGAGCGTTGGATCTCACGTCCGCGTGGTCCCGAGTTCGTTTTCCGGCCGGTGCTTCCCCATTTTCGGCGCCCACCCATCGTCGTGAGGATAACGGGATTCACGTGAATAAAAGACGTGACAGTGACGGTCACTATATCTAGAAAGCTCCTGCGTTAGACAGGGGGACGCAGCGAGCTGATCAAGTGTTCATCGTTGGGATGCACTTAGTTTACCGATCCCGGGACCAATCACTAGACTGCAGTGTTTCCATAAGGTTGATACAGCACGGTGTTCATTTATTATGTAGCCAAAATCCACTGGTGAAATCCTCACATCTAAACAATAAATAATAATAAAAAGTCCATATGAACACAAGGCGAAAAACGCGTTGTTTCAAAGTTACGGAATGCCGAAATCGAGAAAATTGTAACTTTGAGGCTACCAAACTCGGAAACTATGAGAGATATCAAATGCAGTTAAAGAAATTTAGAGGAACTAGTACACTCTCTAT
The DNA here is from genome assembly GCF_964235325.1 of Thermobia domestica. NCBI lineage: Eukaryota > Metazoa > Arthropoda > Insecta > Zygentoma > Lepismatidae > Thermobia > Thermobia domestica. The sequence goes on from NC_137471.1 coordinate 26,148,614, forward strand.
CTAAGTACCTATTTTTCAGAGTTGGGTTGTACCGGCGCACATGATTTTAGAGGGATATGTGAAAGAGCGGAACATATACCGCAGCTCCTTCTATAAAATCCGTTGAGCCGATATGTCCCAACTCTGAAACATTGTTATTTAGATAGACAGTGTACTAGTTCCTCTAATATTTCTTTAACCGTCCTTGATATCTCTCATGGTTTTTGAGCTAGGCAGCCTCAAAGTTACAATTTTCTCGGTTTCGGCATTCCGTAACTTTGAAACTACGCGTTTTTCGCATTGTGTTCATATGGACGTTTTCTTCTATGGTTCAGGTGTGAGGATTTCACCAGTGGATTTTGGCTAAATATTAAATGAACACCCTGTATACCCTTGATATAATAAAATACACATGAAAAAAAACTAAAAGTCTTTCTTTCGTCTTGAGTAAGATAAAACTTGCGACAGACATGTCTTACGATACAAAACCTAGTGTCTTACAGCGCTCTGTCACACTAGCCGGCATAAGACAAAACGTTTTCGAGAGTTGTATTTCAGTCTTTCACTTATTAAAAATATATTGTAAACTTAAAACCAGGGCCTAGAACTGAATGGTAGTCACCAGGTTATGGCGTATGCTGATGCTCTAAATATAATAGGGGACGGTAGGAAAACAATAGAAAGAAATGCAAAGGTCTTATTAAACGCTTCTAAGGACATGGGTTTGGAAGTAAATGCAAAGAAAAAACTAAATACATGGAAGTTAGTCGGGATCGTAATACAGCAAATTATGAATGCGTTAAAATTAAAATATCAAATAATACTTTCGATAAAGTAGATACTGTCAAATATATAGGATCAATATTAACAGACGAAAACCATATTCACGAAGAAATTAAATGTCGACTACAGTAAAAGCAAGAAATTCGTGTTATTATTCAGTTCATTTCTCTTGTCGTCGCGAATTTTGTTGAGGAATTTGAAGCTTAAAATATATAAAATGATAATCATGCCTGTTGTTCTGTATGTTTGCAAAACATGGTCACTTACTCTGAGGGAAGAAAGTAAACTGAAAGTAGAACAAGATCCTAAGACGAATGTTCGGACCCAAGAGGAACGGGAATTGTGAATGGTGGAAACTTCATAACGAGGAACTACATAATTTATACGCTTTACCAAACATTGCTAGGGTTATCGAGTCAAGGAGACTCAAGTTGGCAGGTCATGTAACCAGATAGTAAGAATGGAAAAAAGCAGGAACGCTTTCAAAGTTTTAACTGGAAATCCAATCGGAATACGACCATTAGGAAGACCTAGGCGCAAGATGGGAGGAGAATATTAAGGTATATCTCGCAGAAATAGGAATACAACGTAGAAACTCCAATGTGGATCAATTTAGTTAAGAACAGAAGTCGATGATAAGCTTTTGTGAACCGGGCATTGAACCTCTGGGTTTTATAGGTCATCAAGTAGTTAGTTTCAATGCTTACATATTGAACATTTTTTTGATTTAATAATAAAAAGGAATAATAATAGTTTCCACTTACAGAGAAGGATTTTCTCGAATGAATTTATAGTGCAAAAGCGTAATAATTTATGTAATTAATAAACCAGTTGAATATCGAAAACAACAGCAATCTCAATTTCCTGTAGTGGAGCGAACTTAGCATTTCCCGAATTGGTTTTCAGTTAATTTTCTTATAAATTTGTTATTAAGCGTGAGTTGTTATTGTTGATTGTTATTAATTGTTAGTACTTGGTGAATGGTATTAACAATTATTACGAACATGATTCTCATGTCATAAGAAAAAACGGAAATTGTTCACTTTTTCTCACTTAAAACCAGAAATTACAGTTCTTTTAATAATAATAATTTAAAAAAAAAAAATGTTATGCAGGTATTGGAACATACACTGAAAGTTACTTTTCCGAAAGGACCAAAATGTTAGTAAACTCTTCGGGCCTTATGCAGAGTCGTTTTGAAACGTGATTAGTGCCATACTAAAGCGTTCAACTAACATAAGTTTCCTGCAGTAGTCAGGCCTTTAGTATGACGCTAATCATACGTCAAAACGACTCTGCATAAGGCGGTCCATGTTTAGAACAAAACTCTATGTAGTTTTCTGTTACGTACGTTATATTAAAATTACATAGTTTTAGTGTACAGTTTAGAACTGGTTCTCAACCTAATCCCTATCATGACCTCTATTTAATCACATCCTCTTGCCAGTGACCCCCTTATAATTTCTCTTTTGTAATAAACCTGTGTAGGATTTTTAATATACCTATTGCAGAGATCTCACGATATCCATCTATTTCTATAATAGTAGAATCCATTTCTTGTATATAGTGGATACAGTAACTTCCCTAGAAGAGAATGGATTAAAGCTAAATTTGGTCAGTTCATTCATCTTACGCTTGTCTTCGCGACCCCCCAGGTTGAGAAACCTTGGTTTAAAATTTGCTTATATAGTGGATTAAAATGAACACTAGGTAATAATGTAAAGCAAACCCTGATTCTAACAATGAATACAGCAGAAGTGGTCTGACTTTGTTCTCAACAGAAAATTTTGACAACTTACAAACACCTTGTTAACACATCATTCAAGAAAAAGCTCCAATATCCAAGAATATGTTTCATACAATCATTAAATCATGTTACATTTTTAACCCTTTATTTAGCACTGTTGCTCTCAAGTAACATCGCATTCTATTGCGTTTGGCAGTATTGCTTTCATACAATATTCATATACATGATTTGCGGGTCCTTTAGATACTTCTAATCTTTGTCAGCAGGAGAGTCAAATTTAGTATTGTAGAAGCTTTATCTCCTACGTTCCGCAAAAGTTCTATTATTATTATTATTATTATTATTATTATTATTATTATTATTATTATTATTATTATTATTATTATTATTATTATTATTATTTGTTTCTTGCTCTGTAGGAAAATATTTCAACGGAACTGTTGCTAATTACTGAGATTATTCTTATGATATTTGACCATAATAGGACAATGCTGCTCAGCACCTACATATAAGACCTATTTTATGACAATGTTGCTTTGAAATAAACACCCTATATTTTGTAACCAAAGTACAAAAATACTTTAAAAATTACAAAATTATGATCAGGAAGACATGGTTCAACTAAACTAAACTAAATATTTTAGTACAAACTAAAGCAAACTAAATATTTTAATGACAATGATATCAATACTTGCCAATTAAAGGGTTAAAGCCAAAACTAATAAAGTATAGGTAATTATCTGAGAAATATATCTACGTGAAGTTAATTCAAAAAGTGTATTTACTTCGAAGTGAAGTTCGTCTCACGTCCATTTTATCATAGATATCTGTTAATGATTTAAGCTAATTTGCCCTAGCACACTGCATTTAAAGTTAAATTTATTGGTTAAATTGAAAAGTAGAAATGTGGTTTTCACATTTATTTCTTTGTTTTAGCATTGAAATTTTAACATGTTATGCAAGACAAGTCAAAATGCAATATACCCAGTTTCAGAGATTTATTTTGTGAAATCCAATAAACGTATGTTATTGTGAGACATGAGCTATGGAAGGTAAACTTTGTAGGTTTTCTTCAAACATATCACAAGTGTTCTGTGCGAGGTAATACATCAAGCCGATAGTCTGTATCCTGCAGGCCCGTATCCACGGGGGGGCAAGAGGGGGCCGCCCCCCCTAAATTTTGGCTGGCCCCCATAAAATTTCACGGTAGGCTTGCAAATGAACTATATTATAGTGATGAAGTATAATATGATTGGGTCGCCTCCGCCTAACTTCTACCGCCCCCCCCCTAAATTTTTGGGGTGGCTACGGGCCTGGTCAAACTTTTTGTATCATGTTGGGGTCAATATCAACCAGGGATGGATTAACCCATCTGGAGGCCCTGGGCTAGAAAAATTTTGTGGCTTCTGCTGACTTAAGAGTTTTCATCCCGGCGAAATTAAAATACCGCTATTTTTACGTAATTATGTGATATCTTCAAATAGATAAAAGATAATTGAAATATGGAACAAGAGCGCCCTACACAATATTATTTTGCGTGAGGTACCGTTATCACAAGTCACCTAGTGGCTTTCCGTTTTCAGCTGTTTAGAAACGCGAAAATAAATGCCGATTTTCAAAATGGCTCGAAATCGAAAGCAGATAAGTGAGTCGTGATAACGGTCTCTCATGTAAAATATTATTGTCTAGGGCGCTCTTGTTCCACATTTCGATTATCTTTTATTTATTTGAAGATATCACGTAATTACTGTAAAATTAGCGGTATTTTAATTTCGTCGGGATGAAGACACTTAAGCTAATACATTTCTGCGAAAGTACAGTAGGAAAGTTAATTGAATATGTTGCATATTTTTGGTCATATTTTATTGTATGCTGATGATTATATCTTTATGATTCTTTTCAGATAGCCAGTTGAGATTTTGAACAGAGTGGAGACCCGGGGCTACAGTCCCCCTAAGCCCCTCCTTTAATCCGGCCCTGATATCAGCAATTTATTTCATGCTTGCTGCTGACTCTTAGTGGTAGAAAATGAAAACATTGCGTGGAAGTTAACCTTTCAAAGCACATGTCTCATAATAACATATATTTATTAGCTTTCACAAAATACATTTTTGAAATTTAGGTCCATTATTTTGACTTACCCTGTTTTACGTTATGATGAAATTTCAATAGCTAAACATCGATTGCTTTAATCACACAATGCAATGAAGCTCATGAAATAGCGTAACATTTCATCTTAAAATGTTTATTTTCATATAGATATTGAGCTGTTAACATTATAATTTTTGCGCTAAATTTCCTGATAACACTAAATTGCTATGATACAGTGACTATCACTCTGGCAAGCCTTCAGCTGAAAGTTTTTTTTTTTTAAATTTTTAAAATTTTTTTTATTGTACACAAAGCCAAGCAATGATGGGTTTGAGCGAAGCCTAGACCCGTATTAGCAGTACAGCATATAAATGATTGATAACAGTTTGCAGTGTCAACCTTCACTTTGAAACAAACAAACAAACAAACAAAAAAAAAAAAACGACGAGTTAATCTTCTCTTTAAAATTGAAAAATCCTGCCAGTGTCAGGATTCACTTTCAAGTTAATAAAAAAAATCTATCCATTTCTTGAAACCTGAGAAAGACTTCCAAAGAGTTAAGTACTAGTTCGAAACTGAAAAAAAATTAAATGAAATTTTTGAGTTTTACGTTATGCCGGCTAGGCTAAAGGAGACGGTGATGATGAGTAATGAATGAAATGGTGAAATGAATAAAGTGGGAGGAAACGGGAGAACCCCAAGAAAAACCCACGAACACGGTGTTTGTCCACCACAAAGTTCACTTGGCGGGAGCAGGGTTTGAACCCGGGACCCCAAGCATCAGAGGTGAACGCTCTACCACTGAGTCACCGCGGCCCCAGTTTGAAACTGAAAAGGCTGCAAAAATGCCCAATGTTATTATGAAACGAGTAAGCTGGCAAAGTGTCAGGCTTTATTTTGCAACTCAGAAAGATTGCCAAAATATAATTTATTAAGACTTGCAAAATTTCAGTCTTTACTCTGAAACAAAAAGGATGACACAGTATCAGCCTTTATTTTCAAACTTAATAAGGCTTGCAATGTAAGTCTTAATTTTGAAACTAAAAATAGGCTGCAAAAGTTTTATCTACCTTTCACTTGGAAACTGAAAAAGGTTTACGAAGTTAGACTAAATTTGCGAACTGAGAAAGGTTCTCAATGTTAACCTTTATTTTGAAACTGAAAAGTGATGCCGAAGTGTCAACTATTGGTTGAAACTGAAACAAGTCTGGCAAGATGAATGCCTTTATTTTGAAACTGAAAAAGGCTGCAAAGGTGTCAGACTGTATTTTTAGACTGATACAGGTGTAAAAATGTCACTCGTTACTTTGAACTTTTAAAAAAGTGGCAAATTATCAGCATTTATTTTCAAGCTGAAAACTGCTGGCAAAATGTCAGTATTTATTTTGAAATTAAAAACAAGTCTGGGAAATGCCAGCCTTTATTTTGAAACTAAAAGAAGTTGCCAGAATGTCAGCTATTACTCTGAAACTGAAAAGTCTGACAAAGTGAAAGCCGTTATTTTGTAACTGGAAAAGGCTGGCAAAATGTCAGTCTTTATTTTGAAATTGAAGAACGTCTGACAAAGTGCCAGGCGTTATTTTGAAACTGAAAAAAAAAAAAATCTGCCAATGTCTCATCTTTTACTTTGAAATTATTGAGTGGGGAGGTGTGTAGTTTTTAAAATATGTACACTCATGTCCAAAATTATTGTCGCATGTCTGTGAATATGTTGTTGTAGGAATATAATTTGATAACGAATTCGCCGGGTATTTCTTATAATGTTAGTATGTGTATAATCGGGAAAGACATGTATGTGGCAAATTTCATGTCAAAAGAGAAGTAAATAAGAACAATAAAACGAAAATAAAACTTTCTTGTCCATTTAGCAACATTTTGTTTTACTCATTATAATTTTCGTATTTATAATTCTTTTCCTATGAAATTTACCACAAATATACATTTCCCGATTATACACATAGTATCAGTATTAAAAGTACCCTGCAAAATCATTATCAAATTATATTCTTACAAGAAGACAGTTATAGATATGCGACAATAATTTTGGACATGAGTGTACATTATAGTAATAGAAACATTGAGTCATGAAAGGCCGCAACACATTTTCTTTCTCTCAAAAGCAGCAAGTATAGTTTCTAAATTGTTATTAGCGTAATTTTTAATAAATTACTACATACAAAAGTGTGATTTTACAGGAAGCCATAGAAAGAAAGTTGGAAATTGGAACAAAGTTTGAACGGTTACAGGAATGTAACGTATGCGCTTTTTTGCGTTATTTTGTCAGTTTATGCTGTAACTATTAACACAATATACAAATATTTACCTGGGGTAGTATGTATTGCATCCTGGAACTCGGTCAAGAACAAATAATACATAGGGTCTACAAGAAAAAAAAAAACTAGCGGGAATTTACCGTAAAAGCAATGTTAATTTCAGAATGTTCCAAATACATGGTATATTTGAGAACACAGTTTCAGTTATATATTGAGCTTCCTTGTAGCTATAAGGTTAGCGTACACGTCTTTGGCATGGGAAACTCGAGTTCGATTCTCGGGTCGTGTGGTTCTGTTTCCACGATAATCTGTAATCATATAGCCTCGGTGCTAAAAGGGACACTAAACATAAGTCAACCAATTACTCAATCTATTACGTTAAGTTAATAAATGATCTCTGTAAAACTGTAATTGTATAATGACAATTAATATGGTGAGAGTTATTACTCTTTTTACAAATAATAATAATAATGTTCAACAAACCTTTTCAAACAAGATAAAATTTTAAAAATAGTAAAGAAAATGAAATGAAATGAAATCTGTAAGTTTTACGTCCCACGCTTATGCTGGTTAGGCTAAAGGAGACGGTGATTATGAGAAATGAATGAAAATGGTGGAATGAAGAGAGTGGGAGAAAACGGGATAACCCCGAGAAAACCCACGAACACAGTGTTTGTCCACCACAAAGTTCACACGGCGCGAGGTAGGATCGAACTAGGGACTCCAGACGCGTAATATTTCTGTATCGAAAAGAAATATAATACATATTTATTACTAAATTTTCAACATTGAAAATGAGTGCTTGGCCTTTATTAAATATTGACTTGCGTGATCGCAATGCAAATTTTGCAGTCAATTTGCGACAAACGACACACTAAATTAATTTGTGAAGTGACTAACATCGATAGACTTAATTTTTTGTAAAGTAAATTTGCGAAGCAAGAGGAAAATTTTGCGTTGCACTGCGATCACAAAGTTGGGAAGACACACGATATTTAATCTCCCTTCCCCTTGTCTGTGTTCTCTATCGTCTCTTCACCACAGCATGGTTCAACCATTGAAAGTAGGTTTTAAACATAGTTGCATTTGGCTTAAACCGTTTGTTTAATACCGTTTTACTTTGACTGAAATGTTTATCGTAAGGGAAGGAAAGGAGTAGAAATTGTATGGTAAAAATATAATACTTAACCATGTGTCGGGACGTTTGTGGTAACTGAATATTTGCGATAAAACAATAAAAACAGTTTTTCTGGATCATTTTCGATACTGGTCAAAACTTTCCGTTAAATAGGGGGACATTTGCGGTAGGTCTAGTGTTCAAAATTTTCCCTTAGAGAAGGGACTTCGCGATACTGTTCAAAACTTTCTCTTAGACAGGAAACATTTGCGATACTGTTCAAAACTTTCCCGTAGACAGGGGAATATTTGCGTTACACAGCGTGCAGCGTATGCCGAAACATGAAAGTGTCTTCCATGCATATACACAATAATTGACTAGAACATTAGAGCACATTTTCAATATTAGAAAATCAGATATTCCACACTAGCAATAGTGAATGAGGGAGAGCTGAAGGGTGAACTGTTTGAAGTGGATCACTGCTAAGGTTATTGATTTTCTGTACTTCGCACATGAAACTATTCGTAAAGAAAAATAGGAGTCAACTGTGAACAGACGTCAGAATCACAATGTTTGAGTTATAATGCTTCTGAATTACCGGTCGAAGGAAAAGGATCAGGTTTCTTTATGGGAAGTAGACAAGTACGTAGTACACCTGATGTAAAAGTGAAATACTAATACTAAGGCTGTAAATACATACATATATATATATATATATATATGACCTGAATCATGGTTAAAAGTACTGAATGGAACATTCAAATCTTGCAGTCGGCAACTTGTTCAATTCTGTACGATACATCAAAAGTAGCTTGGATGAAACTTTTTCCCTTTTTGATCTTCAGCCTCTGACCAACAAAGAACAATCAGACGTTATCACACTTATCTGTTTGGTGAAGGCTAATATTGATGTTTGGAATCCGAAAGTAATCAAATTGGATTTAGTGCAAGCCGCAGGAACATTTCTGTAAGAACATTGTTTCCGGAAACGCATATTAGTGGATGTAATTTCCACTTCAATCAGTGTTTGTGAAGGAAGGTTCAGGATTCGGGACTTACAAATGACTTCAAATTCAGCTCAGGAATGAGGTTCTGCCTGAGAATGTGTTCTGCTCTGGAATTGCTCCCCGCCCCCTCTGTAGACAATGTTGGTCTGGTTAGCTTTCCGTTATGAAAGATGCATCACATCACATTAAGAGATTTTTAGATTATTTTGTAGAACAGTGGTTGAGCAACCCCATTATTGACATCCCCATGTGGACTGTGTATTGGATCTACTTATTGATGTTCCATTACATAAGTTCTAGGTTAAGGTTTATAGCGTTGTAATAATTTCAAATGTTTTATTACATTAGAAGATTGGCACACGCGGTCGAAAAAGTGTAAAAAGCTTTTTCAGGCCAGCCATCCAGAATGAGGTTTTCCTGGGTTTTCCTCATTCACACCAGGCAAATGCCGGGATGGTACCTAACTTATAGGTCCCAGGCAGCTTCCTTCCCCAATCCTTCCTTCCTTCCCTTTCCCCGGATAGTGTGCTCGCCGAGGGAGTCATCCCTTATACATGACGGGCTAAATGGCCATAGATGCCGAAAACCTAGAAATCTAATTCCTAATCCTAATCCTAGTGACGGCCTAAGATGGCCATAGATGCCGAAAGCCCAGAAATCTAATTCCTAATCCTAATCCTAGTGACGGCCTAACATGGCCATAGATGCCGAAAGCCCAAAAATCTAATTCCTAATCCTAATCCTAGTGACGGTCTAACATGGTCATAGATGCCGACAGCCCAGAATTCTAAATCCTAATCCTAATCCTAATTAGAAGGTTGGCGTTTTCGTCATTGGAAATACGATGACGTCATGAGAAGATTGCGCGCATGAATATAGACTATAGGAATTAAGTTAATATTCCATATGAAATCATACGATTTTTGTTAGCTTTACTGCTTAAATTTGATTTTATTTACAAAACTTATTTAAGTCTAAATAATCAGCTTTATTGTATACAATACATATTTTCCATAAAGATAGATTTTGGAAACCGATGGTTAATTGAGAAAGCAGAATTATTTTCATAGTCTCATCTGTTATTACAAATGATATGGTTTAGCTCAGTGCTATTCAACCGGGGGTACGTAATGCTTCTTGTGAAGGTCTGTTGGAAATGTCTGTTGACAGTTCACTGCAAATGAAATTCGATAACTTGTCAATTTGTGACTTTTGTATTTATGCTCGAAAAGAGTACAATGAAATTAGTGATAGTTTTATCTCACAACTTCTTCTATTTCCATCAACATATTTGTGTAAACAGGGTTTCTCTGCATTAACATCAATAAAAACGAAGCACAGAAATTGCTTGAATCCAGAATTAGCTCTGATTCTCACACTCTCGAAGATTCGACCAAGAGTCGAGGAGTTGGAGTCCCGGAAACGAGCACAGTCATCTCATTAACAGGTTAAGTGTAAAATTATTTTTAGTTTTTTGAATTTTTAACGTTGCCCTCAGTATTCGGATTATCAGGGAGGATAAGGAGAAAATCGTTCTCAGTAGAACTGGATGTCTTCCATATGTTCTGAAATTTTCCATATTATTTTTTCGGATATGCACTATATTCCCCTATAAATAATCTTTTGATTGGCACACTGATTGTCTTTTTGTTGGGTCTCTATTTGCCCCCTTTTTTTAATCAACAGAACGTGTGTATTAAGTTTAATAAGTTAATTTCGATGTAATTTCTTTTAAACAGTTTCAGGGGTACACAATTGGATGGCGAACTGTGTCTAGGGGTACGCGAGAAAAAAAGGTTGAATAGCACTAGTTTAGTTTACGTCAGGGCACAAAATTTCCGGGCGCCATTGGCGACTAGAAATTTAGAGCTGTGGCCAGTATTCAGTAGGTATGTTTTTTGGGTAAACTCACAAGGCTGCGCAGTTTCTGTTTCGCACCAAAATAGTTGTGACTGAGTGAGAAAATAATTGTCATTGGTATGAATTGTCCAATTCGAAATTGATTAAATCGAATCGTTATGTTTGTTTTGAAATTTTATGCTTTCATGTAATCTCTTTCTTTGTCAAACCAAAGGCCAGGGCGCGGGTGGGGGGCTCTCTCATAATTTGTACGTGAGAGATACTGGCGACCATTATTTTTGGATTGACGAGTGCGTCTGACTTCGAAATTTTGCGCCCTGGTTTACGTGTTGCCATGTCGACAGAGGTGAAAATCCCCCAACTATTGAATTCTACGGAAAAGGGGTTTCTGAAATCGAGATTAACATACTGAGCGAAAATCTTAAAATGCCGTGTGAAGAAGTTTTGTTGTGGAAATAAAATGTTGAAATTTCCTGGTTTGAACAACCTAAATTGTTAAAATGTGTATTATTTAGTGGAACTATCTTACAAGAAGAATTTAAAATGAAATATAGGCAAGTTTTGTCAAGTTTATATAAAATTTAAGATGAAGTACGTGACTGTATGACTATTCTGTACCCGTAGTGGAAGGGAGGTTGCATTCTAATCATATTAGCAAATTTGTAGCTATTCGAAACATAGAGATTCGAAATCAAGAAGGGGTAATTGTTTGCTGGAACTAAATTCATTTTCAACACATGAGGTACAAGTAAATTTTAATAGTTCAACTAAATGCAGTGTTTAATTATGTTGTGTGGTTGTTTATTCAATTCCTAACGGTGACATACGGTAGATGTTATAATGCAATGAGTTTAACTTTCGATAGCTGACCTCCCGCGAAACTATGGCTGCTACTCAGGGACGACTACACAACGTTTAAATTACAGCATGTCGCTTAGTCTAATTAATCATGTCCGACATTATGTACATTTAAATTATTTTGGTTAAAACAAAGAGGTCTTAGCAATGCAGAAGAATTGTGTTTCGATAGCAAAATTCACTTAAAATTTATGTTCGACTTAAATCTACACCGTTTGGCTGCATTATTATTTAGATTATTCATAATAGGAACGAAAGCTATGGTTGGATTCCAATGGTGCTTCACAATTGCAGTCCGTTGGTCTAACCCCAATGAAAGGTTTAACTTCAAGATCAAGCAGAATATTTGTCCACGAGAGAACTTTCCACTTCTGACTTAGTTATTAATGGTAGGGCATGGATATTTTCCCCACACATTTGTATATTTGTCATCAACACAATAGGCATAAGCCCAATTATAGTGTTGTTGTATTAGAAAATGAATTTACAATAGTATTCTTAAACATTTAGTTCATATTACAGATGTCAATTTCTTTGTGTTCGACACATACTTTGTTATAAAAATAACATTTTCCAGATTAGTGATTTCAATAAGACGTTGATCATTGCTTTTTTCGCAGTGGAACAGGCCAGAGTTATCAGCACGAGTTTTAAGTGACGGGACATGACAATTTAGTGTCGATATCAGATCTGTAGAATTAAACTCGTTTTTTACTATTTTATGGAGGAGAATGAGATCTATCACGTTTCGTTTTTGTTCAAGTGTAGGGATACAAAAAAAGTGTCTATGAATATTAGATAGTTTTCATAAGATGGATAGATTTCAGTTCTCTTGTATACTAAGTATTTGATATCTTTAAATTAGACTTTTTCCAGTTGTGGCGGTATTGCTGTTGTAATGGATTCCAGATCACAGCAGCATATTCCAGTTTTGATCAGACATAGAAATAATACATTTTTATTAGTGTGGTAATATTGTTAAATTCCTTTGTAAGTTGACTGAGGTTTCCCGGTGCTAATGTGGAAAAATTATATTTTAGGAAATTAATTCATGGTTAGGCATGCAGTGTTTAAGTGTAGAATCAAATAAATTTTGATTGATATGTAGTTATAGAAATGCACGCGAGACGCGAGTGCAAATTTTATGCTAGACGCGAGACGAGACTAAATCATGCGAGACGAGACTCGGTTAAGTCTCCGGAGACTTCTCGCAGTCTCCCAACATTTATGAATTACATTTAATTGTATATTTAGTGATTTTACATTTATTGAGTTTTCTAAATTGAGCGTTAATGCCTCCAGGAACAAAAAAAGTGATTGGGCAATAGACATTTTATGAGATTTATTATTATTTAAGGTTGATTTTCAGAATTAAAGCCTTCTTTAGTTTCTAAAAAAGAAAATCTTTGTAAATTGGAAATTTATTACAGCATCGATTTAGGACTTTATTTTGCGACACAAACACATACAGGCGGGCGCGCACGAATACGAACTTCTGTTTTTGCTCTGAAAAGCGAATAAGATTCCCTATTGCTGCGAAATGTGATATTTCTGTTGTTTCTGTCTTTTTCACATTACTACTAGCGATTAATGTTGGGGGATGGCGGGGAAATCCCCTCTCGTCAAAGTTTATCCCCGGCCCGGCTCGCAGAAATAACATGATATTTTTACATGGAATAAGTATTTTCTTTCTATATATTTATCAAAAACGTCCCCCTCTATTTCGGAAGTTTAATTCAAACACTTGTTTGGTAGGATGGCCCTATAGGTTTGGTGGGAGATGGTAGGAATGGCCCTATATCTGTCAGTAATTTTATTTTCTAGATCTGGCAACACTATATAAGTTGAAAGCGAAAGTTGATAAAACGCGATAATGCAACATTGCTACAAGCGCGAACGAACCGAAAGAATTGGGTCGTATTGTGTTGTGAGGAGTTCTTTTGTTGTCTACAAGCGCTTTTGGTGGTATAAAAACATTTTTATAGTGGAAAATCACCCTTCAAGAAAACGACCAAAACGTTTAAATGTTGATAGTGGCGACAATATTTTAGAAGAGCTAAATATTGCTGGAGACCTCTAATCTGGAAAACAATGTTGGATCCAGCAACAATTTATGCTGGTTTTGCTGTAAATTATGCTATTAATTTGACGAAAATTAATGGTCCAGCAATCAAATTCCAGCACAACTTTTCTTTTAATTTGGAGCGAAGGGGACACAAGTTCGGATACCACGTTGAACTCTATGTTCCGTCTCCTTAGGATGTTATGAACATTCATCCCATGGAAAGGAATGGCAAACCACCATGGATTCACCTTGCCAAGGGACTTTTAGGTCAAATATCTGCCTTCGGATAGAATATCACATCATCATTCATTAACAGCCTAGAATAACACATTGCAAAATTTTGACCCAGAATATATGCGGGACTGCGACACCACGCGAGAAAGTCTCCCGCGAGACGCGAGATGAGACTTAAAATTTTATGCAAAACGAGACTTCACATTTGCGAGACGAGACGAGCCGCGAGACGAGACCAACATTTGAGGCTGCGAGACGAGACTTTTTCATTTCTCGCCTCGTCTCGCGTGCATCCCTATGTAGTTAATATTAAATAGATATGACAAAAACCTGGAATCTAGCCATAATTTGTAGCAAAGAATAGATCAATATAGGTGCTGGTGAAGCTTATTGCATGACTGTAATGGAATATAATTGTATGTAGTGTTTATTTATTTAAAAAAAACAATCTCCATGGGGAAGTAACTGCGGAAAATGAACTTTCTGCTGTAAGTTTTGAAATTTTATATTGGAATAGATTAATCGAGTAACGGACTTCTGAACTAACTATATGAATATAAACTTATTTACAAATAATTTTGGAAATTGCATGAAAGTACAGCAAATACTGTTAGAAAATATGCCAACTATTTTGTTCCTATTAGAATAATACGTGATAATTCCGAAGTGTCAAATAAAAGTTAAAAATAAAATTAACTTCAATTTCAAATTATATGATTTTATCTGTAGAATTTATGTTGATATTTATGGCAGCAGTAAGGAGCTCATGGAGATGTAAGCGGACTTGGAATATACAGTAATATTTATTGGGAAATAATATTTGGAGATGAGAAGGAACTAGACCAGGGAGCAAAATTTCGAAGTCAGACGCAGTCGCCAATCCAAAAATGATGGTCGCCAGTATCTCTCACGTTTAAATTGTGAAAGAGCCCCCCCCCCTCCCCTCTTTCACGGCCTTTGATTTGATCGACAAAGAAAGAAATTACATCAGGACATAAAATTTCAAAACCAGACAATTAGATTCAAGATAATGAATTTTGAATTGGACAATTCATATACATGTTAAAAAATATCTTACCTTAAGGCTTCACATTTGTGTAACGGTCTCTCTCTGCAACTGAAGTACTCCAGTTGTCGATTGCAGTTTTCGCATCAAAGTCCTTAAGTCCTGAAGGAAAGGAGAGACGAATTACAACGTTGTAAAGACTTGCCTTTCCATTTCCATTGAGAAAACTTCATATTCCGTGTTCTCTCATTTAGTCAGAATTATTTTCATTCGAAACAGAAACTGTGTAGCCCTGTGAGTTTAGGCAAAAACCATTGTTACTGAACACTGGTCGCCAGATCTAATTTTCTAGGCGCCAATGACGACCTGGCGCCCGAAAATTTTTGCGTCCAGAATTAGACTGTATTGAATTATTGTTTTATTCATTTTATACCGGTTTTTCTGATTAGGTAATTATCTGTAATTATCTGGACAAGTTGGTGGATGCATTTTATATACTCATTACTAGGTATTTCTATTACTGGAGCATTTTTTCTTTATAAAGGACCCGCTATATCATTATTATTTATTATGATTATTGTACTGTATTCTTTATTAACTATATGTAACACTCAGGGTTTCCACTCGTCCTGGAAATTCTGGAAGTGTCCTTGAATTGATTTTTGTCTTGGAAACATCCTGAAAATGTCCTTGAAAATGCATTTGTGTCCTTGAAATTTACAGGAATACTGAAAACTAACTTACACATGAAGCAGAGCAGAAGTATTGCTTTACTTTATTGACAAAGTCAAATGTTATCCGTAGAGAAGCTTCGCTAAAGAAAATAGAGATTATGTTCTATGAGGAAATCACACAACTCCATATTCAGTTGAGAAGCTTGTAATATAATTGCTTTCTTTTCCCTAATTATATCTGTCATACTGTCATGCAATGAAGATGCCATGTACAATCCGCGGCAAAAAACCTGCAACATGAGAATGTAAGTTTATTGTGATACTACGCCTAACAGCACAGGGAATCAACATAACATCTAAGTGGCACGAATCACGCCAGGATAAACCTCGGCGTCCTCCCGTGAACACTTATTTTGGAGCAAAAGACTTCGTCATTTCAGAATAAACTTACATGATTATGTTGCAGGTTTTTTGTCACTGATTGTACAAAAAATATATTTTTGTTGTTTTTAAATTTGTTCGGTGCACAATTAAAATGTCGTGTAGAAAGGATGAAAATACTAGGGATGATCAAAACCGGTTTCTATAAAAACCGAAAACCGACATTTCGGTTTTCTCCAAAAACCGGTTCGGTTTTCACCGAAACTGGTTTCGGCGAAGACTTTTGGAAAACACACAAAACTATTTCTGTGGAAACGGATTCGGTTTCCGGAGAACAACGAAACACTATTCTGGCCAGAAATAGAACAAATTTTGAAAAAAAAAAGGAACCGGTTTTGAAGAAAATCGAAACCGAATCCGGTGAAAAACCGAACCGGTTTTGGAGAAAACCGAAAAACCTGTTTTTGTGCCCACCACTAGAAAATACATGTGCTGGATATAGGTGGATCGGGTGGCTATAAGGGGAGTTGGGAGGACACACAGAAAAGCACATTACGCTCAGTTTTGTGTATATAATTATTGCGCATTAATACTATACTAGTATTAATATTCACTGCATACATAAGCTACTGTACTTTTCATTTCACTTTTCTGAGTTTTGAACTTATAGTTGCAATCCTGTTATACCTTCCTGTGTCGAAGTCCTGGAAAATTGGTGATTTATCCTGGAAACGTCCTTGGAAAAGTCCTCGTAATTTTGGGGGGAAAATAGAGTTGGAATCCTGAATACTGTAATTAAATTTCATATATCTAGCTAGCCGAGAAAACTTAGACAAGAAAGGGGAGGGAGAACAAAACTTAGAAAAATATTTTCCTGTCAAAACATAAAGGATTGAATAAAAAAAAAATCATGACAAGACCTTATCCCTGTCAAATTCTAGGCCAACTGATGCACGTTCTTTGGTACAGGTAGGCTTAAATGTCATGTCATGGGGACTATCACCAATCACCTTAAAGACTCCGAAACCTATGGATTCGACCGGCACTAATCTGAGTCACTTTGGACTTTATTTATTTATTTATTTTTTTTTTTACTGCTTCTCATGTCCCATGCAGATGAGGGCAGAATTTGGACTTAAATGACGTCAAGAATCTCTCTATTCACATAAACGAAACAGAAAACTGTGGATTCGACACAAATATCGCTAGTTCACGATTATTTTTACGTCACACTCTTCCCACTTCCATCGGGGCTAAGAGTGTCTTACCCACACAGTATTTTTTTCAGATTGTAAGACACATGTCTAGTTGCTTTTAAAAATGACTTAGGTAACCGAGTTTCATCGGTTCCTGAGAGAAGCTTGTGAGATATTCTATTTTTGGCATAAATCCTAAAGTACCTCTTCTCCTTTGAATCCTCTCCTCCACATTTAAAAATTCTAAATAGCGTTTTTTTTTTGGGGGGGGGGGAGTAAATTTTGCCCTCTTCGATACACTTACTTAGAAATATGCCAAGTAAACGGTGTAGGTTTGTATACCGAACAAACAGACGTTCAGTTTTGTATGTAAAAATATAGTAACGTGGACTCTTTCTGTTAAGACATCAGACTATATCTTTTGCAACAATTGATTTTACGAAAAACACTCTGAAGAACTTTTTGTATAAAATATTATAAATTATAATGTTATCCATAACTATTTTCCTTTTTTAAAAAATGATAATTTTCAAAATAATTCCCAAAAACTAGAAATTCTCCCCCCCCCCCTAAAGAGATACAGCTCAAATTAAGGGTACTTTTCAGGATATGCTGAAAACATGCAGCGTCAATTTTTAACTTTACAATAAATTCATTTTTCTTCATTTTTTAAAAACCGCACATGGAAATTTACAATACTGGAATATCCTTTTAAAAAAAAAATTGTTTAGCCTAAAATTCTTGGGGAGCGCTGATAGTCGCATAATTGCTGTTTAATCATTTTTTTCGGTAAGTTAATTTATTGTTCCTGTTTTTAGCTTTATTTTACGATACTACACTCATATCCAAAATGATTGTCGCATATCTATAACTGTGTTCTTGTAAGAATATAATTCGATAATGATTTTGCAGGGTACTTTTAATACTGATACTATGTGTATAATCGGAAAATGTATATTTGTGGTAAATTTCATAGGAAAAGAATTATGAATACGAAAATTAGAATGAGTAAAACAAAATGTTGCTAAATGGACAAGAAAGTTCTATTTTCGTTTTATTGTTCTTATTCACTGCTCTTTTGACATGAAATTTTCCACATACATGTCTTTGTCGATTATACACATACTAACATTATAAGAAATACCGGGCGAATTTGTTATCAAATTATATTCCCACAACAGCATATTTATAGGCATGCGACAATAATTTTGGACATGAGTGTACATACATAGCTTGTAATAACAAGAACTTTACATCAGAATGACTATATACAAAAATTACAGTTGCGCAAGAAACACACTTACTGAACTTTTGCAGCTTATATTATTCATACCATAAGAATGGAGAACGAAAACGGGTTGAAAATGTTGACAACGTAAAGTTATAATTTTTCAGTTCATTAACATTACATTTATAAGTCCAAGCATATATTTTTCAGAATAGACAGAGGCATAGGTGCCAACTTGTAGTATTTTCAATGGATACTCACGCTTTGGTACTTGTAACAGAAATCATAATGCCTTGTATAGTATTATATTTTTTCCCCAGATGCAATAGGTCAGTAGGTACACACGAAAAAGAAAGTATTTGACAGTTGACAATTTTTATTTTGCCAATAACTCGGGAACAAACGAATTAATATGGATCTTTTTTCTTGTTATCCTTAGAATTTGATAACTTGTCAAAATCCGTACTCCAATAGGTTAATTTATTGTTGAGTTATTAGGGAAAGAAATTTTTGTCAACTGAAGAATACTTTCTTTCGTGACTGTACTTCCCAAACTACATACGACTCTTCCCAAAAAGCGTGAAAGACCGCCAAGGAAGCACAGGCTACTGAAATAAAATTTACTATAAAATTATTTTTAATCTGGAAATACTTTTTTTTTTTTTTTTTTTTAACGATTGCTTCAACTTTGTGTTAAACAGAAATTAAACTAAATGTTACAATTTTGTTTTAAATTTTAGATACGTTTAGTAATGTTGGTCAAAGAAAAGCGAAATAAAGATAATAAGGAACCCACAGACGTACGCAGAGTGTGGGTCCTGGGGATCTAGCCCTCTGCCCTGCGATGTCTGGACTTCTCTGTAAATTTATTCTAATTTTAGTTTTTATTTATTTATTTATTTTTACAAATTTTAATATAATTTGTCCTCATATGGTATTTGGAACATCCCAAAAAGCTTTGGGAACCTTCCCGAAATAAATTCTTGCGTGCATGTTTGAAGAAATACTATCAAAACTAAAGCATTGTAGAATCATTTGAATAAGAACTGAAAATAATCCAAGTGACTGTTGATTTATATAAACTCAATTTACATAAATGGTTTTCACATAAAACACACACACACATAAATAACATCAAACTGAAAGGTATCGAAAGAAATAATTCTATAAAATCGAGAAATAATTAAATATCTGCGTAGATACATCGCTATATGAAATCAATCCAGAGATCATATCATATACTTTTTTTTTTTTTTTTGTTTACGGTATGAAAGTAGGAATTCAAAATTAATTCAAACGCAAAAATTCAATGGATGCTGACTACCCATTATAAATCTATAATGGGGCTTGAGCCTGAGAGCACCTACATAGTCGGCGCCTATGGACTGAGGTACTACTTAACTCTCTCTACGGTCGTACAGGGATTCTTATATCCGCATATTAAACGGCTTCTTAAAGTACACATTAAATTTTTAGGCTGGCGCTTATATTTAAGGGAGCTTATTTTGGAATAAATACGGTATATCGTTTTGTTAAGCACAGTCAAATATCTATGAATAGGTGTATGGATTGTCTTTGGACATTTTTTCCCCGTTAAATATTAATAATAGTGTGGAACGAGAGCTTAGGAGATGCTTTTATGTATTAATGGTTTCAAAAGACACTAACTATTAATATAAAAAGATTATTTTTGTGGTGGACAAACACCGTGTGTATATGAGTTTTCTCGGGGTTCTCCCGTTTCCTCCCACTTTCTTCATTCCACCATTTCATTCGTTTTTCATCATCACCGTCTCCTTTAGCCTAACCGGCATAACCATGCAATGTTTCTTCCAGACTTTTTGGGGGGGTCACTGACCCCCTGAAGCTCTGAGAGTGCCCCCCCAGAGGAGGCCAAAATAATACGTATATAATATAATAATAAATAGAATAATACTAGCAGGGCCCCCCGGAATACTAAATGTCCCCCCTCCCCGGAACATTGTTTCTGAAAGAAACACTGACTGTGGGACGTAAAACTTAAAGATTTCATTTCATTTTTTTTTTCAAAAAAGTTGATTTGTGTTTTAAATTTTTTACTTTGGTATATATTAATTCAGAGTGCAAAGTTTTACTTTGGTATCTTTATATATATTTTAATATAAGCGGTATATGTTTATATATATTTTAATATAAGCGGTATATGTTTTTTATTATTCATTAATTGGAGAACATTAGAGTAAGCTTTTCTGCAATAGAAAAGATTCATGTTTGTTGCCCTGATTCTACATGACAGAAATCTTCATGTAATTGTCATTAAACAATTAAAATTTAATTTTTAAAAATACCATCTTATTAACCGTCCCACCGCGGTTGCATGCAAGCAAATATCCTAACGAATAGTCGGTGGTGAAATAGCAAAGATATTGTAACCCTATATACGGTATTGTTAAAAAAAAAAAAAAAGCTTAAAATAAGTGTGTTATAACTTGCTTGAATAAATGTTACTTCGAACCCTGTTCAGCAATATTTCTGAACAATTTCAGTTTGAAAAGTCAAATAAAATTGCTGTTCTTGTGAAAGATTAATACTACAATGTATTTGAAATTTAGGTATATTCTTCACATAAATGTAAATATATATATATATATATATATATATATATATATATATATATATATATATATATATATATATATATATATATATATATATATATATAGAACGTTTCCGAAAAGTATATCGGTATGACCTACAAACTCTGCCGGTTTATTTATGAACATTGACAACTCGATTTCTTTTCTTTCTTTTTCTTTTCCTTTTTTTTAAAGAATGTTTCTGAAAAGTAAATTCTGTCATGGTAAATTACAAAAGCTACATTTAACTTCTGATTATTTTATTTATTTATTTATTTATTTATTTTTGAAAATTCTCCATCTTTCATTTGTTTCCTAAAAGAAAATATCTTCGTGATGAATTATGTCACGTATGTAATTTCTGGACAGGGACAGGGAAAAGTGTTTATTATTATTTTTTTTTTTTCGTTAACGTTCCGGAAAAGTAATTTGAAAATGTTCAGTTGTTTTCGATGTTTCAAAAAAAGTAAATTTCTTCATGATAAATTAGAGACGTTTTGTTTAGCTTACAAACATAGGTATTTTCAAAATTGTCATTTTTCTTCAGAATATTTTCGAAAAATAAATTTCTTCCTGATAAATTTCAAACGTTATTTTTAACTTGTAAAAGTAGCATAAGTAATCTAGATCTTAAAAAATTCAATTTCGGGTGAACATTTTTGCAAAGTAAATCTTTTCATGGTGGATTATGAAGGTTATATTTACCTTGGGAACAAAGTAAACAAAGGTAATTTTAATTTTTTTTTATTTTCTTAGTTATTCACAGTGTATTCGGAAAGTAAATTATGTCGTGGAATTACAAAAAAAAAAAAAATATTTAACTTACAGCAATTTTTTAAAAAAGAATGCTCTTAAAAACTAAATGTGTGTGCCGAATTACAAACGCCATATTTAACCTTTAAAGATGGCTAACTGTAAAAGTTTCATATTTTTCATAACTTTTTTGAAAAATAAATTCCTCCGTGATTTATAACAAACACAGTAGTTAGGCCTATATTGGAACAAGTTAATTAAGAAAAAATAACCTTTTCCGAACGTTTTTGAAAAGTTTTTTTTTTTCTGGTGAATTACAACGGTATTTAACTTGTGAACAAAATAAACATATTTCAAAATTGTCAGTTTCTCAAATGTTTCGGAAAGGAAATTTTGTCATGATGAAGTATAGTCTAAGTTAATTTATGCCCACCTGTAATTTGAAAATCTTTAACCTTCCCAGAACGTGTTTGGAACTTAACTATCTTGCAAATAAATCATAAACGCTATATTTGTCTTATATATGAGTACAGGTAATTCACTTTTTTTAAAAAAAAAATCAGAACGTCTGCGAAAATTAAAATACGTTATAGCGAATTACAAACGCTATATCTATAGCTATATTTGGTTATGAATACATGTAATTTCAAGTTTTTTTTTTCAGTTGCGAAATTATTTTCCGACATGGTAAATTACAAACATATATTTAACTTGCGAATAAATATTTGGGGGAGGGGACGGACACGTTACCGGAAGTTAAATTCAAGATAATGAATTACATACACTATGTTTAACTTATAGGTATATTTAAAAAATTTAATTCTTAATTCTTAAATTCTAAAATTTTAATTCTTAATTAATTTAATTCTGAAAAGTACATTTCTTCATAATGAATTATAAATACATGTTTATGAGTAAGAACATTTTAAAAATGCCATTTATTTCAGTTTTACTATTACATTAAAATGATATTAGTGCTAATATCAAATTTGTGCCCAGTATAAAAAAAAATTGAAATTGTATCTGGTTTGGATTCCACGTTAAGTTGTAGCTCGGTTTGGATTCCACGTTAAGTTGTAGCTCCAAGTCTCATGTAGCCTCGGTGCTAATAAATAGTGTTGCTCATGCGATGAGACGTATCTTTTTAAATTCGATATGAGATGAGGAACATTGACAATTCTCGTCTCATTTTCGAGATGAGATGAAGTCTCGTGAGCAATACAAAACGGCGTGACAAACATCTTGGCATTTGAAGGCGGTGCTCCAAGTTCCCTTTAAATGCTACTAGTAAATGAGAGGCCTGCGGTATTGCCACGTTTATTTTGCACAATTCACTTCAATCTATCTCCTGCCACCTGATCGTGCTTTAGTTCGTCTGCTTAGCTAAGCCATAGCCCACACGCCCTTTGCCAGTTGGCAACGTCGCGTCAGAGCTTGCGTTTTATTCGTTTAGCTAAAATGCCAAGATGTTTGTCACAGGCTTTAGTCGATGCAAGTCTTAGGTCTCAACCATCGTCTTAGTGCTAAATGATTCATAGTTTGAAAGTGTATATTGATAAGATGATTGTACGGACACAATGAATAGAATTTATCAAAGTTATCACACAATATACGCCAGTAATGAATATCGTTTAGATGTTATAACATCAGTTTCTTCATGGACCTTTCCTGACGAGAAAGGCTTCTGATAAGTTTAAAATAAGAAAGAAAATATCAGAGCATAAATTTTGTGGTAAATTCAAAAAAAAAAAAAAAAAAATACGCGAAAAAAATATTTATGACGAAATAAGTAAAGTTTCGCATGAATCGAAACGAAACTTCTACAAAATTTATACCTCGTCTCAGTTTGTCTAGTGCGTAACACTAGTAAATATATTCCACTTGTAACTAGGGCTGTTCCAATAATCGAGTAATCGATAACAATTCGATAACATTTCAAAACCGTTTCATCGATAAAGAATTTTAATTTTATCGAATTATCGAACTTTCGAGACTCCCGAAATGTTCGACTCTCGAAATGATCGAGACTCCCGAAATGTTCGAGACTCTCGAAATGATCGGGACTCTCGAAGTGTTCGAGACTCTCGAAATGTAAGAAACATTAGACAACTTCGAGACACTCGAATTGTTCGAGAATCTCGAATTGTTTGAAAGCAGCAAATACAGAAATATATCAATATGATCGCATTTGTCGAGTCGCTTGAATATTTAGAAAAGTTCGGGATTATCGGAGTGTTCGAAAGAAACGATGTATTCGAGGTTATCATAGTTGTATATAATATGTATTACATATATGCAGAGTGTTAATTTTATAACTTCTCTCCTTAGCAATGTAGTGAAGGAAAAGTTTTTCCCCACAGATCTGTACAAGGTTTAAGCAGTCTGTCAGAAGAGAGAAAGAGGAAGAGAAAACATGCATCACCCGAATGGAATTGGAATCCAAGACAACATTAGCCTACTAATAGTCACTTTGCCGATTGCACCAATAACGGGGCAGGCAGAAAAATAATTTTACATATGATTTCGACAAATACAACTTTGCAATAACTTATCAGATGAAAAAAGTTGTTTGACTAGTTTAGCTGCAAGAAGAAATCATTGGAGAGGTGAAGGAAACGAACTGTTCATCACTACTTTTGATAATACCCGGAACTTCGATAATACTCGAAATGTCGATAATACCCGAAACTTCGATAATACTTGAAATGTCAATAATGCTCGAAATTTCGATAATACCCGAAACTTCGATAATACTCGAAATTTCGATAATATCCGAAACTTCGATAATACTCGTAATTTTGATAATACCCGAAACTTCGATAATTTCAAATACTCGAACGGTTTCGAGTAACCGATGACAACTCGATAAATTTTCACTCCCGAAGTTCGATAGGTCTTCAGCCTTATCGAACACCCCAACTTGTAACTTGGCTTACTCGCAAGACAGAGCTCGTGTTACCAATGTATTTATTTATTTATTTATTTATTTAACAGTCACCAAATACAGCTCGGAGGCCATGTTATACTGAATATCTAGTGAATGTTATGTGACGTATTTCAGTGCATCATGTCTTTATTTGATGTACTTTTGTTGTGTGTCTGTGGTGTTCTAGCGGTTAAAATTGTTCCCTTGGGATAAGGCGATGGTTGAGCGCCAAAAAGGCGTAACTGCAATTTTATTAGTTTAGAGGCTTAAGTGATATGTGCCTCTCTGGCACAGAACCAAATGCTAATAACTCAGTTATACCTTTATATCATTTTCGAATAACGTTCCAAGGATAGAGATTTTCATTAAGGCGTCTTGGCACAAGAAAATTCAATCCATTATACATGTCCTCATAGCATTACCTCCAAATTTTAAAATTCGACAGTTACGCCCTTTTGGCGCTCGGCCAAGTTTTGCCGATAGATGTCACTACAGTCTTCGTATCTCTCTAGTGTATTTTTTACCTTTCACAAAAATTAACGATTTTTCTTACAAATTTCAACCTACAGACATCAAATTTTTAGAGAAGGAACTTCATAACCTATCGAAGGCAACAATCCGTGCCGATTTTTTAATTAGAATTTTCTTTATTGTTGAAATGGCTTGATTGTTGGAATGGATTTCCAAACCTTGAACAATGGAAGTTTCAACAATGAAGAAAATTCCAAATAAAAAATCGGCATGAATTGTTGCCTTCGATAGGTTAGGAAGTTCCTTCTCTAAAAATTTGAATTCTCTAGGTTGAAATTTGTAAGAGAAATTGTAAATTTTCATGAAAGGTAAAAAATACATTCGAGAGATACGAAGACTGTAGTGACATCTATCGTCAAAACTTGTCCCTTTAAATCAGCCTTAAAAATAAAACGGAACAGAGAACTGGGGGACTGAATTGGGCAGATCACCAAGAAAGCATATTACATTTCATATTGTGTGGCAAAGTAATGATTAAGAGACCACATTAATTAAATCAATATATTGTTGACTATTTCAGTTTTAGTAACTGTGCTTTGGTAATTAAATCGGTCATTGTTCAAATGAAATATGTTTCATTATGTTCAGACAATACATATTCCCTTTTAACATGACCGATTCAATTGTGCTTTTATTCCTTCGTACACCAAAAGCTTGCACATAACATCACACCAAAGAAGGGTTAAAAAAATGTCCACCACCTAAATTATGTTCTTTTCGAAAAAAAATATAATGTTCTACCATATTTTGTTTTAAATATAAACTAACTTTAAAAACTATTCATAATACAAGTATTAAGTATGTAACTATTTTTTATTACATAATTTACTAAAATTATTGATTACATACAGTAAATAATTTTATATAATTTTCTTGCTCAATGTCACTTTCAGATAAATAATATGCCATATTTGCTTGCAGCACAGTACAAAAGGATGTAAATTCTAATTCGCTCACTCTTTCCACTGATGGGAGCCGCGGTGGCTCAGTGGTAGAGCGTTCACCTCTGGTACATGGGGTTCTTGGTTCGATTGCAACTCGCGCCAAGTGAGCTTTGTAGTGGACAAACACCGTGTTCGTGGGTTTTCTCGGGGTTCTCCCGTTTCCTCCCACTTTCTTCATTCCACCATTTCATTCATTTCTCTCATCATCGTCGTCTTCTTTAGCCTAGTCGGCGTAACCATGGGACTTAAAAATCTCATTTTTTCTACTGACGATTCTCGTTTGTTTCTATAATACCAGTGTATTTTATGGACAAACAACGCCATCTATGCGCAATCAGAATGGGAATAACATTATGCACGTTACGACAGCAAGTTACACCAGATATTTTATCTACTACGGAAACTTTTTTTTTAAAAAAATGAATTTAGTCTACTTTTCAAAGAAATAAAATAAACTGCAGAAAATAAAACTTGCAATATTTTTGACACAAAACCTGAGATCTGAAACGATACCAAAAAGACGTCCATAAAAATAATTATTTCAAAAGAAAAAAAAGTGTGGACATTTTTTAACCTCCCTTGGTGTACGAAGGGTTAGATTTCTTCTGCATGTATAATGGTATCTCTCAGAAGACTATAGGTTACTTGAATTCCTGTTCTGGCATAGGCCTAAATGCTGTCACTCATCGGAAACACACTAGGCGAGATTTTTCCGTTTGGTGTTCAACGATCGAGTTAACTGGAAAAGTAGAGGGCGTTTAATCCAAAAACGTAAATAAATAAATAAAATAAATAAATAAAAAATGAAAAATCTATCAGACAATTTTTCATCTTTCTAGCTTCACAGGTAAATTCGAGACAATCTCAGTTTTACGAGATGTATGACAGCTCTGCTCTGAGTACACATGGTACCGATTTCGTAAACGGCGTGCGCGTATTTTTTGGTGTTCCAGCATCATTAAGCAGTAATGTTGGATTTATCTTGTCTCGTCTCGTCTCGAAAACAATATGAGTCGAGACCAGAAGATGTGAATTCTCGTCTCGTGAATTTGACAAGAAATTTCACAAGTCTTGTCGGCAACACTGATTCACCCGAGTCTCAGATTTCGAACATTGTTTTAGTTGTACATGATTGATAGTAATATATATATATATATATATATATATATATATATATATATATATATATATATATATATATATATATATATATATATATATATATATATATATTTAAATTAATGAAATGATTGTGCGAATACAATGAAGAGCATTTCTCAACGTTTAAACATACACAAGTTATTAAACAATATAATCCAATAATAAGTATTGTTTAAATCTCAGAAGTAATGGAAAATATACGGGAATATACAGCGTATATCTACCTTAAAAGATTATAGTTCAGCATATACGCAGGGGTAAAAGTAAAGGGGAACGCGAGGAGACGCCGTCCCCTCACCTCCAAAAAATATGTACGGCGTACCCTCAGTTTTTAAAAAATTACAATGGGCAAAAATAGGCAGGGGACGGCGTGACGTCTTACCGCTAGCTACATTCCCCCTACCTTCTCAGATCTACTTTTACCTTTGCATATACTTACCTTAAATTTATGAAATAACGAGTTTATATATGGAGGTGGGTATTAGCTATATTTCTAAAAACTGTCTAGCGTATGTCTACTAAAAATTCTAGAATTCCGTCACTGGTTTTAAGTATTATTTCGTTATATCCTTCATGGACCTCTTGCAATGCGGAAAGAATCTGCTAACTTCTATACGAAATTAAGAAAAAAAATCAGGGCCAACACTTAGTACAGAAATTTATAAATCGAGACAAGAAAAGCTTTTTTCGAGATTGACGGATCTAGTTCAGGGCCGGGGGACCTAGGCCCCAGTTTTTTGAGTTACAAAAATAATTGAAACTATTATTTGTATATTTTTGAAAGTTTACAGTAAACGTTACCTTTTATTTTTATTATTAAAAATTTTTTGAAACATTAGATGTAGTTTCAGGTGCAGTTTCTCTGTTTATGCAGTGTGTAAGTCCATATTGGCAATGTCCAACCCAGCCATATATAATATCCATCGGGAGAAAGTTAAGTTCGAAACTTCTGCAAGGCCCATGAAAAATTGTAAACTCATTATGTACACTCATGTCCAAATTGATTGTCGCATATCTATAACTGTCTTCTTGTAAGAATATAATTTGATAATGATTTTGCAGGGTACTTTTAATACTGATACTATGTATATAATCGGGAAATGAATATTTGTGGTAAATTTCATAGGAAAAGAATTATAAATACGAAAATTAGAATGAGAAAACAAAATGTTGCTAAATGGAAAAGAAAGTTTTGTTTTCGTTTTATTGTTCTTATTTACTGCTCTTTTCACATGAAAATTTCCACATACATGTCTTTGCCGATTATGCACATACTAACATTATGAGAAATACCGGGCGAATTCGATATCAAATTATATTCCTACAACAATATATTTATAGACATGCGACAATAATTTTGGACATGAGTGTACCTATTATAGTCTGAGTTCTGCCAGCCCCTCCTCCCCAGTTTTTACTTTCTAGATTTGCTACTGGTATCCGAGGTTGAAGACGAGAAAAGACCCACAAAATGTGCGAAACGAAAGACCTTATTTTGCGTCTCATGGGCGATGCTATTAATTTGAAAGCTAGCCTACTTGAAGCAAAATAATGTAAATGAATACATCAATCAAATAACAACCCTTGTGACCAATCAGAGCTTTTTGTGAAATGAAATCCCAGATACTGCAGTAACATGCATGTTTGTTGGGACATAATTTGTTTCCAGCTTTACTAAGAAATTTATGTTTCCTTTTATTACTAAAATAATGCCCACACTCTTTAGAATTTTCTGTTGAATCACACCATGCCATTGTTAAATTAATCGAATCTGTCAATAAAGATGTGAATTTTATGTATTTGAAAATAATACTGTACTTACATATTGAAAAGTCATTCCGTGCTACTGAAAGAACCACCGACTCCATCTATCGGTGAAACTGCGAATTACTTCCAGCTCATCGGTGAATGATTGATTAGTCGCACACGCACAGGGCGGTGTGTTGTTAGGTCGGCCCACCTGGTGGTAGAGGCGGAGCGTCGCTATGGTGATGAAACATGGCGGTGTCCTTTTTTACCTTGTGAGATGAAAAAGAAAGTAAAAGATGTGAAAGGGATATGTACATTTTCCGCAACACAGCTGTTACTCCCTGGCGACAATAATGAGTACTTGACGGTGAAGAAAGAAGGAAGAAAACCAACTTAACCTGAAGGGTGTAATGCACGCCCGAAAACATTATTTTGATGTTCAAACTGTGTTAAAGTAACCAATATGTTTTAACTTTGTGGGTATCTTCATTGCTATAATCACATTGTCATCTTTCGTAATGATAACTATAATAAAAATTTGAAGTTACAGGTTGCTTCAGATAGAAGTGTGCGACAGTTTCGCCCACTTTGAAGAAATAAAGAAAGAAAGAAAATCTTTGAAATATCGCACATTCTCTTAACAACAGCTTTATCTGTCACGTATTGTTTCTTGCTGTAAAATTTGATATTTGAATTCAAATCATTATAAATACATTTCTTGTACAATTTAACTCAAGACAAATCGTATTAAACAAGACTACCTTATAGTGCTAACCACGAGACGAGACGAGAAATAAGATTTTCTCGTCTCGTCTGATAAATATTTTTTTCTATTTCAAAAGTTTCATATTACGACTTTTAATTTCTCTATGCAAGCAAAAAGTTTTTTTCGCATCATATTTGCAAGATCGTCAACAGGCCGTCATGTATCTAAAAAAAAAAAAATCCACAGCCTTATCTGGAGTCCCTCAAGGTTCAAATCTTAGTCCACTCTTATTTCTATTAGTGATAAATGACCTACCGTCTTATATTCATTATTCTAACACTCTTCTATTCGCTGACGACCTTAAGATATTCTCCAAAATTAATTCACTTGAAGACTGTGCAAAACTGCAAATAGACTTATGTAATATTAGGAACTGGTGTGACAATAACAAGTTTAAGTTGAACGTAAATAAATGCAAAACTCTTTCCTTTACCCGCAAAGAAAACACCATTAAATATGACTATTCTATTAAAGGAACTAGTTTAGAGACCCTGCTTTAATTAAAGATCTAGGAGTGCTATTGGACCCTAAATTAAGTTTTACTTATCATATTGAAACAATTGTTAATAATTCATACAGAAATCTTGGCTTTGTTATTTGAGTAGGTAAGGAGTTTCAAAACGATGCTACGTTAATGAAACTTTTTATTTTTGTTTTGTGAGATCGCAGTTAGAATATGCGACTCTGTCTTGGTTACCAAAAACACAAAAACACATAGATATGATTGAAAGAATACAATCAAAATTCTTGAGATTACTTGCTTATAGAAAAACTGGCATGTATTCAAAATACGAGTCGTATTCAGAAATAGTACAAAACTTCAACAACGGAGAGAACACACGGATCTTTTATTTTTACACAAATTACTACATGGTAAAATTGACTGTCCCAATCTTACTTCGAAGTTTCAATTGCATGTCCCATCAGGTACAACCCGCGTAGGAAATAGCAATACACGTTACTGCAGAAAGGCAAGAACAAATATCCTCGCCAAGTTTCCTATATGGAAAATGAGTGCTTCCTACAATGCAATTGAAAGAATAACTGCTATAGGTGTTTTTGGAATGTCGGAGACAGTATACAAGAATAGCCTTAAAAATATGTAATAATGAAAAAGATAAATGTATAACCTTGTTAATATATATATATATATATATATATATATATATATATATATATATATATATATATATATATATATATATATATATATATATAATTAAGAGTAAATGTATTTGTAAGGAACAACACTGTAACTGGGCCTAGAGCCTGTTGTGTTGAATGAGTGAATAAATAAATAAATAAATAAATAAATAAATAAATAAATTACCTCGATTCTCGAAGAATCCTGGAGGGGGAGGGGCAGTGACGTTTTTCTTAATTTTATATAGAAGTTATTAGAACCCTTTCTCATCATGAGAGGTCCATGAAGTGTATGATACAAAAACATCTGAACGATATTTACTATTGGAGTCAGACCCATGGGCAGAAAAGGGCTGTGTCTGCTCTTTTTTTTTCTTCTTTTTTTTTTTTTTTTTTTTTTGCTCCCTCTAAAACAGAATGTTGTACACAATTTTTGAATTGAGTCAAACCTAGATATTAAATTCTTGCAATTTTATTTAGCAAATTCTATTTAATTTATCGCATTTTATTTATTTCTGTATAAAATGATATAAAAGTACGAGTCGTAGAATATACTCTGTAACGGAAGAGCTCAGATATTGCGCCAAGAGGTGTGAATATTTGGAAATCGCTTTCACGATGTAATGAAGGCGTGTGAACATGTGGTATGATTGAAACTAGACTTCCCAGATTTCTGAAGTTCCAAACCGGGACATTGGTAATACCAATATTTTATCAAAAATTCTCCTGATAAATTCTCAACTTAACAAGACATATATATACTATTTTTTTTTAAAGAGCACGTTTTTCAAAATTGTAATATAACATTTATTCTTACACAGCTCTCAGAATTCAAAGAAGGTTACACTGTATAAATATTAGTATGCACAAAGACAGTATTTTGATTTGTAGTAGGCAGGGCCGGATCCAGGATTTTCTGAGTGGGGGGTGCACCAAATAACTGCCAGTACATTTGAATTAAATTTGAGTTTTTTAAATGCCTTTAGGCATCTGTAGTGTGAATGAAGAAGTGCTCTGGAAATGCTGAGTGTCTGCTCTCGATCCTTCAACCTTCAGAAAATTGACTGAAACTCACTGCTAGCTTCTCACTTTAGGTAGTGGATTTTTACAACGAAGGGGGGGGTGCACGTGCACCTTTGCACCCCTCCCTAAAACCGGCCCTGGTAGTAGGGCTTATCATTATAATAATAAAATGCAGGAATTAATCTGAGGTATTTTAGTCTCAACATTTAGTGTTCAGTAGGTCAAATTTGGTGTTCTGATTTTTCAAGCAGTTTCTCTCAAGACTCGTTTATGCTTAAATATATACATTACGTACAGATTTAACAACTACAGTAACTAGTTTAACAGCCGCTAAACGGGGAGAAAAGGAACTTTAAAAGGTTGCCTGATCGTAGATCTAAAGTGTCACTAGACCACAATGAAAAAGCGCCAGAAGTTGTTAAATAACTTTGTGATCTAGGAACTAAATTTCTCCGTCTGACCGGGACTAAACACGAAATCGGCCGGAACACCGGGTCGACCCCTCAAATCCGGGACTGTCCCGGTCAAACCAGGACGCCTGCCAAGTCTAATTGAAACTCAAATACACACTCCTCAGTAGTATTGCTGATTCATTGCTTAGTTTGGAAGGCATAAATCCGGAAAGAAGCGAGCTGAAGAGAATGTTCTACGAATTTCTTTTTCTTTTTTTCCCCTCTCCATTGAAGAAATTCGAGCAAATTCAATGAGACAGGCAGGGCTGTGATTGGAGACATTGCTAAGCGGAAACAGAAGTGTGCAATACCAGAGAGCACGATTATCAAATTCAGAATTTGAGATAGGACATGTATTTGTTTATTTCTGTTTATTTATTATTGTTGTCTATAATGGGAGTTTATCCCAGTTACAACAGGCTTACAAAATTAATATTATATCTACAAATGAACAATAGAAGAAAAAAATAAAAATAGAAGAAAAAAATAAATAAAAATATCCACAAGAAAACATCAGAACATATAATGGCAAAATGCTAAATGCATTGGGAGAGAGCAAGATGTGATGTGAAGAGAAGATAAACTAACTACCAAATCACATACGGCGAAAAACAATAGGAAATACATTAGAAGTCTGATAAAATGATTTTTATGAGCACAGGAACAGTGAGATACTTCTAAAGTAGATTTCTAGAGTATATATTTGGTAAATCGACTGATTAATAAGGGCCTAATCGTTTTAGCATCTCAGAGCAAACTGGAAAATACAGCGATCCTTTTTTTTTCGGACTAAATATGCTTACAGAGACCGCTCGAATTATTCCATTTACCTCGGCCGCCGTCGAAAAATTCATTTTGTAGCTCATATGTCTCCTTCAGCACTGACTGTCGACAATATACTAACGAAAATCGGACTTCATTCTCGTGCCCTACAATAAAGACATTTTGCATGTAATAGACATAAGACTAATTTGTCAGTGAGTCTGCAGTTCTCACGTTTACTTTTTTTATGTATGTATTTTTTCTATGTTATATTAAGAAATTTTGTTTCTTTTATTTTGTATCATGATTGATTTCTATTTTATTTTTTAGATACATAAAACCCCCATTGAACCCTCATTCTACATTGAACCCTCATTCTACAAATATTTTAGAATTTCCTTAAGGGCCCTATAATTTCTCACTACAGTAGAGTTCCAGTTATCCGAACTAATGTGGACCGGGTCTAACTCGGACTCGGATAAGCAAAAACTCGCGCAATTGGGATGGATGCACAGAAAATTTTGTACAGTATTTAGTATTGTTCTTTATTGATTATTTCTCTTTATTAGATTATTCATTATTATTGTATTTATTATTTTTAGTGGACACACAATACGGTGCTAATTAAACATACATACATAGGAAATTAGCGACAATACAGTAAATAAAATGGTTTGATACTGCTATATACAATTATGTCCAAAATTATTGTCGCATGTTTATAAATATGTTGTTGTAGAAATATCATTTGATAACGAATTCGCCCGGTATTTCTTATAATATTAGCATGTGTATAATCGGCAGAGACATGTATGTGGCAAATTTCATGTCGAAAGAGCAGTAAATAAGAACAATAAAACGAAAAAAAATTTTTGTCCATTTAGCAACATTTGGTTTTACTCGTTCTAATTTTCGTATTTATAATTCTTTTCTTACGAAATTTACCACAAATATACATTTCCCGATTATACACATAGTATCAGTTTAAAAGTAAGTACCCTGCAGAATCATTATCAAATTATATTCTTACAAGAAGACAGTTATAGATATGCGACAATCATTTTGGACATGAGTGTACATGAGTTAAACACAATACAAAACACAACGCAATTAAGGTACTGTTTAGCATACTCACATATATACATATATATTTTTAAATCTTTCATAGTCTTCTGCTACATTGAACCGTCTCGATTTTGGCCGCTATATTGCACAGACGTAGCAACATCATAATGTAAACTGGTGACGTAGAACACTGGCTTCTCAAACTGAAACTCAAGACCTGCAATAATGAAAGCTCGCTAGCCTAATTGTAGCAATGTCGGGCTGAATCGTTATCTTTACACCA
The DNA here is from genome assembly GCF_964235325.1 of Thermobia domestica. Classification (NCBI taxonomy): domain Eukaryota; kingdom Metazoa; phylum Arthropoda; class Insecta; order Zygentoma; family Lepismatidae; genus Thermobia; species Thermobia domestica. Next base: position 26,183,286 of record NC_137471.1, read on the forward strand.
GTTTTACGTTTGCTTTGTTGCTGAAACTAAAGCCTGTAGACAGCTTACCGAATTAGTTTTAAAATGTTTGTTTGTTTGGATTAACCTCGGGTAACACTGAACCTCGATTAATCGAAACTCGAGTAATCGGTACTCCACTGTATTTTAATTAACACTGCTTCACATAAATTAAGTGCTATTGAATTTTTCTGTCTGTACTTGACACATAGACAATATGTAGTTGAATTGAATTGTATGTACCATCGTACTTTTTAGATAATTCTATATAGGGATGCGCACGAGACGAGTCGAGACAGGATTTTCCTGACAAAATTCGAGTCGAGACACGGCTCTTCCAATAGAAAAATATACATTTTTCGAGTCGAGACATCACTTTTACAGCACATTTTCGAGACGAGACAGACACAAATCTTGTCTCGTGCGCATCCCTAATTGTAAACTATATTAATGATAAATCTTCGTGGTGCTGGACTTGCATATTTGCCAGTATGGAAGCTACAGGTCTGGTAGTTTTCATAATAAATAAATAAATAAGTTTCTTGTATCCCCAGGCCGGTAGCCAGCCCAAAAATGTAGGAGGGACCCGGTTGAAGTAGGAAGGGGGGCGATTCAACCCTATTATAGTTCATTTCCAAGCCTACCGTGAAAAGTTTACGCCCCTCCCCCTAGAGACCCCTGGATACGGGCCTGGGTGTCCCGTTTATTTTGTGAAAAATAACCATCAGAAAAATTTTCAATCATGAAGATCGGTTGAGTCTCATCTTTCAAAACATATTCTTTTGATTTATTTATTTAGAAAAATCAAGAGAAGGACGAAAATGTGGAGTAGAAAAGAAGGGTCAATAATCAAGAAATCTGTTATAATATATTATTACAAATTTGAATAAAAGTAATGTTATAACAATTGTGATTACTAGATATTTGATCATAAAATTACAACAATATTTGAACTAAAATTACTCCCATGACTCTACAGGTCTCTGGTTTATTACACCTAGTGTTACTCATCAGATGAGAATCTTGATCCTCTTCTTGATTTGAAAACGTGACGAGAAGTACATTTTGAAATTCGATACGAAACAAGGAACGTCTCGTTTTCGAGATGAGACGATACTTTTCTCTCGTCTCGTTGGCAACACTAGTTCACTCCTGTTTTAGATTTGAAACACTGTTTTAGTGTTACATAATTCCTGGTATAAAAACTATAAATTGATAAAATTATTGTATGAATACAATTAAAAGAGCATTTATCAAACTTTAAAGATATACAATTCAATACACAATATACTCTAGTAATAAATATGGTTCAAATTGATTGTATATCACACTCTTTATGCAGTGTCGGACTGGACCTCCCGAAGCCCCGGCTGAAAGAGCAGTTTAGGGATATCATGGTAGGGACTCGTATACACAGTGGCGTATTTAGGATTTTATATCGGGGGGGGGGCTATGCACAACTCGTGAATAAGCACTGATATTTTTTCTTTTGGGCCAACAAATTTTTAATGAAGTTTTGCATATAACAAATTTATTTCGGGCGTGGGGTTGAGCCCGATAGCCACCCCCGTAAACACGCTACTGCGTACACATCTCGTAAAATACGGGATCGTCCCTTTCTCAGAGTTATGCCCCAGTGTCCCAAAAACGTTTGCCGGAACGCTAAAATGTCCCGTGTTTGGTTTATGAAATATAAACTACAGGGTCAACAGTTGTTAATGAGGCCAGTCAACTAGTGATGAGCAAATGCAAGACCAAGACCAAGACCCGGGTGGTCTTGGTCTTGGTCTTGGTCTTGCACATGCGGTCTTGGTCTTGGTCTTGCACTGGAACCCTCGGTCTTGGTCTTGGTCTTGGTCTTGCACACTTAGTCTTGGTCTTGGTCTTGGTCTTGCACACCCAGTCTTGGTCTTGCTTGCAAGAGTCTTGCAAGTTTTGCTTTTAAGAAATCTATGATTTTCATAAGTAAATTTTACTCTGTATATAAGGGATAATAAATCCTACATTCTGTCAATAGTGAGGGAAATACAATGTATGTTTCTAAATGCTGGGTTGAACGGAAATCGAATGCGAAGGTTTTAGAAATAGTAGCAGTAGGGGAGAAAAGAAGATTTTTAGATGTAATTAAGAGGAGGACATTGGCTGAGGAGGAACTGTATTATGAGGAACGTGGTAGAGGGAGGGGGCGAAGGAGATTATAGTTGAAGAAAGATATTAAGACAGAAAATTGCCACGTTAAGACGAAGAGACTAGCTGAGGACCACAGTCATCGAAACTTCTCAGCTGCAGCAAGTGACCTGCCAATAATGGCAGAATAGCTATTATTATGACGATGATGATATGTTTAGCAATATTGACCAAAAAAGAGAGAAAAAATTAAAATAATAATAATTAAACCTCTTAATATTTTAGAATATGAAATGAAATTAAATTTGTGAGTTTTACGTCCCACGATTATGCCACCTAGGCTAAAGGAGACGGTGATGATGAAAAATGAATGAAAATGGTGGAAAGAAGAAAGTGGGAGAAAACGGGAGAACCCCGAGGAAACCCACGCACACGGTGTTTGTCCACCACAAAGTTCACTTGGCGGGTGCTGGGATCGAACGCGGGACCCCAAAAACCAGAGCTGAACGCTCCACCACTGAGCCACCGCGGCCCCAATATTTTAGAATAATTTGAGTAAAAACTGAAAACGACTCAACTGTTTGTCTTTTGTGTAAACTCAATTTATATAAATACTTTTGACCTACATTAGAAATACATAATAACGGCATCAAACTTCAAGTTATTTGAAATAAGTACGAAATCACTCTCAGTTGTGAATATAGATTATTTATTGTTGTATAATGTTATATCGTTGAATCCTAGATATGCCGTATACCTAAGGGGGGTATAAGTTATATTGATAAACAATTATTCAACGTATAAGCATCCACCTATGAAGTCAAACTTGCGGTCACATGCGTTAAGTTTTTGTCAATGTCATGAAAATGTTATTTCAATATTAATTTTATAAGTACACGTTAAAAATTTCCAACGGATGCTTGAACCTCAGAGCCAAGGTCATACTCATGTAGTCGGCACCTATGGTGTACGGAATTGCCGATGTTCAATACTACATTTCTTTAGTTTTGGAAGAAGAACACCACTAATATGTTTTGAAATGAAATGAAATATCTACTTTAACGTCCCACGATTATTATACTGAGGCTAAGGGAAACAGTGATGATGAGAAATGGTGGAATGAAGAAAGTACGAGGAAACGGGAAAACCCACGCACAAGGTGTTTGTTCACCAAAGAAACTCACATAGCGCAAGCTGCGATCGAACCAGGGCCCCATGTACCAGAGGTGAACGCTCTGCCACTGAGCTACCGTGTCCATAACATGCTCTAGTTTATTTTTGCTTATCCACTTCTTATGGACACAACTATTCTTCGTATGATTTCCCAAAATCCAATCATGGGCCGTCGTGAATGATCAAATGATGACCAAAGTAAATCAGCCACTGAAGTTATTATAGCTTGTAACAACTCATAGAATTATGCTGTCGGTCGTCTCGTGAACAACCGATTCAAAAAACGACATACTGTAGCTATATGTTACAGCAGCAGATCGACTCACATGGATTGCATAAACTACTGGGAACACATTCACTCCGGCGGTATTTTTACTGGAGCCTAGAAGTTCACGTGAAAGATGTAATGATTTTTCCCCTTCCTTTTTACATTCTATACAAAATCAAGTAGTGTCTATACTTGTGCAAGACTCTTGCGCAAGAGTCTTGGTCTTGCAGGTATGGTCTTGGTCTTGGTCTTGGTCTTGCACCCTTGGTCTTGGTCTTGGTCTTGCATCGGGATTCCTGGTCTTGGTCTTGGTCTTGGTCTTGGTCTTGCATGCAAGACTCTTGCAAAAACTGCAAGACCAAGACTCTTGCGCTCATCACTACAGTCAACCAAAAACTAACATGATTGCTTATTGTTTTCCCACATGGTCATGATGGACAGACAATAACTATTTTAGTTCGACAAATGTAGCGTTTAGTTGTAGTAGCAATATAAATAACCGAAATATTCATTTGACATTAAAAATCCTTAAATATGTATTTATATACGTATATGCAATATGCAATATGTTTAATTATCCTAGCCCTACTGATAACGTAAATTCAATTACTGTAATATAGAAAAGGGGGCCCATTCTGATTGTTCTATTATAAATTCAGGCTATAATAATTATCATTCAGGCTATAATGAACTAGAAATTACGGATGTTCCATGTTTTCTAAATTATATTTCTGTTGTACGTCGTAGTAACCTTCGGGAAGGAGCCCGTAAGGTATTGAGGGCCTTCTGCACGTAGTAAGATCTACAGTTATCTTTCTTGTGTCTCTAGGAATACTCAGTGACTTGCATCTGATGTAGGCCTGAATTTCGTGGTTCTTTTTATGTTGTAGATGCTTACCTAAGTATTAAAGATTTATGTATTAAAAAACGAAGTTAAAGGTGGGGCCTCGGACGGGATTCCGGCCATCCGGCCCTGGCCAATCCGAGTCTGCGAGGGGGCGCGGTGGCTCAGTGGTAGAGCGTTCACCTCTGGTACTTGGGGTTCCGGGTTCGATCCCAGCCCCCGCCAAGTGAACTTTGTGGTGGACAAACACCGTGCTCGTGGGTTTTCTCGGGGTTCTCCCGTTTCCTCCCACTTTCTTCATTCCACCATTTCACTCATCTCTCATCATCATCGTCTCCTTTAGCCTAACCCCATTTCATTTCCGAGTCTGCCATTATGGATCTCTTGTGATGCGGAAGAATTCTCGTCACTGCAAGAAATCAGGTAAAAATTTTGTACATGAATTAATGAATTATCAAAAGATGATGAGAAAGAGAAAGAGTTCGATGATCGAGACGAGATTTTTACAAAATTTACGAGAATGAGACGAGAAAAGTTTTATCGTCTTGTCTTGTCTCATGAGTTACGTTTATTGCAACTCTGACGTTAAAAGTAGTCAGTTGTGTTTGAAATGTTAGTTCAAATAAAACACGGATTAAAAAAAAAACGTAATTTATTTAATTGTAAACATCTTCGTAAAAATTTTGTGTAATATATACATGTTTGATTGTTAATTTATTAAAAAAAATAAAGTTCTAACTATGCTTCACTTAAAATTATGCCGCAATAGCTGCACAGCAGTGAAGATATTGTAACTCATAGTAAAAGCAGTAAGTCATCGTTCTAATGTCAATTCCAAATAACATGTAACACAGTAAAGGCAGTAAGTCAGCTTTCTAACGTCAATTCCAAACAACATGTAACACAGTAAAGGCAGTAAGTCATCTTTCTAACGTCAATTCCAAATAACAAGTAACACAGTAAAGGCAGTAAGTCATCTCTCTAACGTCAATTCCAAATAACATGTAACACAGATGGAACATCAAAATTTAAGTTCTTTAATAATAAATATACAATTGTTTACAATAAATAATCTTAGAACATAATTTGATAAGTAAACTAGATCCGTAAGCACAATATTGTTTTTTTATAAGTCCTACATATATGTAGATCAATCTTAAACTCTTGTTCAGTTATTTTAAATGAAAACTCCAAAGACAAATTTCATTCTTGTACCCTTAAAGTATTCCGAGATATGGATATGCAATTATAACAATTGTAATCCCTATTTCACCCTTTTTCGCGTCGAATTTCCAACCTTTTTTCCCCTTCCCTTCTGGGTTTAATGATGAAAAAAGACACTGAAACGTGTGTTCAATTATTTTCATTTAGAAGTTCAAATACCACATTTTATGTTTCTGACCTTATTCAGAAATATGGACATCTTATTATGATACGGTAATTATGATTTGTTTGGTGTTAAAATTGTTGGTTTCCACATCCTCACTAGCATACTCTAATTACAGGACAGGGGGGCGCGGTGGCTCAGTGGTAGAGCGTTCACCTCTGGTGCTTGGGGTCCCGGGTTCGATCCCAGCCCACGTCAAGTGAACTTTGCGGTGGACAAACATCGTGCTCGTGGGTTTTCTCGGGGTTCTCCCGTTTCCTCCCACGTTCTTCATTCCACCATTTCACTCATCTCTCATCATCACCGTCTCCTTTAGCCTAACCGGCATAACCGTGGGACGTAAAACTCAAAAGATTTCATTTCATTTCTAATTACAGGACAGAATCAGAATATGCATCAACGATATTGGATCTGCACATTAATAAATAATGTCAGTAGTTTCAGTTAAGCCAAAATAAATTCCTCAGATTCCTCAAAACTCAAAAAGTTGAACACTATTCCAATCTCTTAACTATAAGGTAACCAAGAAAGTTCTGTCGCTTTTTCAACAACCACCATCGATATATCACCTAAGACGTACCTGGTAGATCAAAAATAGTTTCCATCAGCATCGACGACCTTGTGCTAATGTTCTGGAAGGCTATGGATTGCATCGCGGTAGAACTTGGTGGACCGGTGGACCGTGAAGCGAAGAAGGTATCAAGTGCATTTTGCACCTTTACTAGGAATTTGAAGTGGCGTCCTCTAAGGTGATTGTCCAAGGAATGGAACAGGTGATAATCGGACGGTGCATTGTTCGGGGAGCATGGCGAATGCAATAATGTTTCCCATCCAAGGCGTAGAACGGTGTCTCGGGTCATCCTAGCCACGTGGGGCTTAGCGTTGACCAGTAACATTAGGACCATTTGTGATTCAGAAGTATGGCTGGCTCCAGAGTTTTGAGTTTTTCTTGAACACGGCTCAACTGCTGACAGTACATAGTTGCATTGACGCTCTGACCAGCTGGCAGCAGTTACCGATGCACGATGCCACTAGCAGTCCACCAAACGCACAGGAGGGCCTTCTTCTGGTGCAGTGCTGGTTTGAACTGTTTTGGAACCTTTTCATGAAATGCTAACTAATGGTGGCGCCGTGGAACTTCGTACAAGACCCACTTCTCATCACATGTCAACACCCTGTTCAGAAATGGCTCCTTCCTCCGACAAGACAGCAAAGAAGCACAGGTGTCCGCTCGCCTTGCCTTCTGGCCCGGAGTCAAATCATGTGGGATCCATCGACCCAACCTATAGTGTTCCCGAGTTGATGGAGGTGCTGTCAGATGGTTTCTCCACTCACATTGAATTGTAGTCCCAGTTCCTCACATGTGTGGACACTGCTCGCCTTGATTGCTGCCTGAAAACCTTCATTTTGTAAATGTGTTGGTCTTCTGGCGCGTCTTCGAGTGTTTTGTCACCATCCTTAAACTTGTTAAACCACCGCTGGACTTGTGTGTGTAGTCACGACACCCTCACCAAAGGCCTGGCAAATCTTCCGTTCCGCTGCAACATTTGACCCAAGTTTGAACTCGTACAGCATACACGCCCTTATGACGCTCTGTGGAGATCCCATGTTCACTCTGTCTTTATGCGAGTTCACGGTGTAACTGAACTGCCATAACCATGTATTTTGTTGGATATACCCACACCAACAACTGACCTTCGCCTTATCTCCATTCGCAGTCAACTCATGGTGTGAGGGACAATTGAACAGAGACCTCCACAAAAAGCAACAGAACTTTGTTGGCGTCCTTATAGTTCGATTATCTAAATCGTTGTATCCTCACTATAATAAATAAACAGGTCCCTAGATACCATTCGTTGCCATAAGAACGGGCAAAATACAGAAGTCAACATACAAACTTGGAATTATCAACAAACAAATCGATGTTCATCATTACAGTTCTCAACTAACTTTCTCTTCTGTTTTTCTTTATCTCCTAGTTACTGCGATATTTAAAAACACTTTCACCCTAAAGCTTGTTATACACGAGCATTATATAAATGTTAATGTTGTAAGTCAATGACGTTTGTTTATTCATAAATCGTTACAAAACTAAGTTGATATTCCAAACACTTTTACCCTAAAGCTTGTTATACACGAGCACTATATAAACGTTATTGTTGCAAGTCATTGACGTTTGTTTATTCATAAATTGTTACAGAACTAAGTTGATATTCCAAACTCTTTTACCCTAAAGCTTGTTATACACGAGCACTATATAAACGTTATTTTTGCAAGTCAAAGACGTTCTGTTTATTCATAAATTGTTACAGAACTAAGTTGATATTCCAAAGCATTGCAATGAAATTAAAATCAACGTATCGTCACTGAAGGCAAGCAATTTTTTTTCCTATTGTACAGAACCTTCAACCATTACTTTAATCATGCTCCAATATGTGAAATTAAGCTTCTTTCCACAACGTTGTAAATTAATATAATTCAAATGTTGATATATTTGACACAACAAACGGATTCAAGAGGAAAATTGTTAATTACAGCATATAAATGTATATAGTAAGTGAGGACACTGGTAATTGGATGTGACACCTATAGTGTACCTTTCAATAAATGGAACCTCCTATTTCACCTTCTTCCATGGCGAATCTCTTAAGTCTTCCTTAGTGCCAGCTTATGGGACATGTTATTCACTGTCCAAATTTCAAGGTTCTAGCGTAACCAGTTCATCCTAAGCGTCGATCATTCAAGACTATAGTGATCGCACGGAGTCGTGAAGCTTGACCTAGATCTACCAATTTTATCACCCAATAGAACGTGAGTGTGTGTATTGCGGTCGTCAATCCTCACGCGTAAAATTTCGCCAGAGAACATCTTCTAAAGGTACAGTGTTGTCAGATTGCCGCAGAGTTTCATTTCGTCTTTGTTGTTTTATCGTTTAATTCGAATAGCTTTTAATATTCGTGTTATAATTATTTAAGAAGTGCTTTCGTTTTTGTCGCTCGTTCGCCATGTTTTCTAAGTTTAGCAACATTTTAGGTGCATTTCTGTTGATGCTTCGTTCTCTCAAAGTGTGCGTTCGGGAGGCAGCTTCACGAATCGTGCCGAATTCTTCCGATGCATCACACATGAGAGAGAGAGAGAGAGAAATGCTTTGTTCTTTGCATGCTCTGTGAATTGCTTGTTCTTTGATTGGTGTAGAGCCCAGGCTTCACGAGTCCTTGCAGTCATTATAAACGATTAAATCCATTTTAAAAATGTTAGTTTTTTAAAAAAAATAAAATCTGTCGCTTTTCCGATGCAAGACATTCCTTATTTTACTTATATATATATATATATATATATATATATATATATATATATATATATATATATATATATATATATATATATATATACACTATGATCGCATTTGTTGTTGTTTTTAAATCATCGTCCGTAAACATTTAATTTATTGTATCTAGTAAAATTACTGCAATTTGGTTATTATCACGCGACATCATAATGCGTGTCACAACCTCTCGTGCTCGTATGTATGTGTGTGGTCGAATGTTTATGAATATATTTCGGTCTATACATAGTCAGGAGGAAAACGAGAGATATTCTATAGTGCGTGCATATTGTCTTTTTTTTTTTTTAAGTGTCATTTTCTTCCGTGGGTGCATAAGTGTATATATGCATATGTATACAAAAATGTGTTTCCGGAAGCCTACTTTGTGCCTAAAAGAACAGCCTGGAGGAGTGGTGAAACAGAGTAAAGAGTTACCGCAGTTGGCTGTAATAAAAGTCAATCTTCCATTTGTTCACTTTCTACCTGTCATTTAGGTTTGTGTCAATAAACAGACTCTTAATTATCTCCATTGCTTGACATGCTAGCTCTTAGATTTTATCAATCTGTAGATTTGAACTCTCCTTTATACAGCTTAATAAAACGGGGAAGACTGCGTAATTAAGTGGTCAATTATTGTAGTCAACATGTGCGTTAATTCATGCAGTTCATTACTTAAAATGGCGTATATTCTTTTAATACTTTGTCAGTATAAAGTTTCAGTTCACTTTTGTCCACGGTTATTCGTTTAATGAAAAGGAAAACGATAAGTATACTTTGAAAAAAAAATCGGTAAACTTACGGCGAATCGTTGGCAGTTATACTTGACAAGATATCCTATTAAAACACGTTAGCTGCCAGGTGGGTCCGATTAGACCCACTGGCGTGGTCTAAGTAAAATGTCCTCGTAGTTCCGATCAAACCCATAATTTCTAATTCGTCGAGTTGTTGTTAGAGTACTTGTATTTTAAAGTACTGCCTCTAGTGTTAATGAACTGTAGTGTTTCTATCACACACAATGTAGGAGATATTTATGCTGTAGGTTTTGTTGTTAGATGTTGCTTACTAACGCCGCTTAGAGGCACTGAATATCAATTAACAAGTATTTGCTGTTTCTGTAAGGCCGATTGGACCTACCGTACGTGTTGCTTTCTTAAGGCGGATCACTAGGTGTTCTTGGTACTATGTTAACGGCTGCTTGAATAGTGCAGCGTTGTCGAGCGTTACTGATGCCAGATATTAAAGGAAGTAATGATGGAATTCTGCTTGGATAATTAGTTTTCGACCCTTACCGCAATTCACAGCTAAGTTCCGTTTCTCAAACTGCAACTCTAGAATCCAGGAATTTTCTTATTGTGATTACCACAGTAAACGTTCAAATTTGACAACAACGTATCATGGCGTTCTGCGCAAGTTTCGTCTCAAAATCTATTTCCTTACATGTAAATTAATATTTAAATAAAATATGAAACATAACACGAAAAACGGTCAAACAATATATCTATTTCATAATAAGATCGTTATTTTAAAATACTTTACACATACAAGAAACATTTCATAAAACTCAGCACTTGTAGTATGATCTAACAGCAAGTGCCATCTTGTGTGCTCATTGTAAAACGAATCAAATATTTTATTTCATTTGTTATCTTTTTAGATATCAGAAAACACAACCAAATGAATCAGTGTCTTTTGTTGTAGCTGAAACATAACTTTATGTTACAGCACAATATTTATAATATGCAATGTTTCATTGGGCAGTAATTAAGGAAATGAGGTAAAATATGTATTGACTTCCGGGTCGCAAATCTGTCGGATCAGGGAGCAGAGTTGTCTTTAACAACATTGGGAGGCGGGCAGATGTGAGACTTATCCTGAGGGACATCAACTTCAATTTGCTGAATTTTCAGAAAGCACAAGATCACTATAGACTATTACTATAACTTATTACAAATGAGATCAAGTTCTGCGCATATTTCTTCGTTTTGCATTGCACAAAGGAACTAGTTATTAGCACTAAAAGCAACAGGAACTCATCGACACTTCTCACACAAAGCTAGCTAGCTTCATATAATAATGAACAAATGACTATCAAACAGAGTTGCCAGTTCAACTGTAATTTATCCCTTTGCCCATAAATAAAAAAAATATACGAGTAGGTCCGATCGGACCGCCAACTTTCATGCGTGCGGATTCAATAGGGATCCACACCGCCTTAGATTATGTTTCAGCATTAACATTATGTTTTAAAAATATGCACAAAACAAAAATGATGTAAGTACGTACGTTTGGCACTCTGTCGGTGAACAAAAATAATTCACCCTTGGCAGCTAATGTGTTAAATTTTAGCCAGTGAGGAATACGAACATACTTGCGCTCAAGTGTGTGTGTGTGTGTGTGTAGGAGTGCGTACTTGCGGATTTTAAAACGTCATTATTTTTCATTCAAAATGGCATAATCGAACTTTAATTATACCAGAATGATGCTTTCAACAATGCCAAATATGAATATTCAGGTACCTAAAACACTGTACATTAGTTACGAAGACTTGAAGTTTCGAAATTGATTAAAATGTTGTCTGCAAAGCATGTTATCTTGATTTTATTACGAGGACCGCGGTGGCTCAGTGGTAGAGCGTTCACCTCTGGTACTTGGGGTCCCGGGTTCGATCCCAGCCCCCGCCAAGTTAACTTTGTGGTGGACAAACACCGTGAGCGTGGGTTTCTCGAGGTTCTCCCGTTTCCTCCCACTTTCTTCGTTCCACCATTTCATTCATTACTCATCATCACCGTCTCCTTTAGCCTAACCGGCATAATCGTGGGACGTAAAACTCAAAGATTTCATTTCATTTCATTTGATTTTATCACAAGCAACTCCAGTCTTTTATTCTAATTTTATTTGGTCGGCCGGGGTTGGGGGAGTGGACAGGAGATTGTTAAATTTGCTTGTGTTCCCTACGAAACGAGACGAGATGAGAAATGAGGTTTTGTGTCGTCTGCTCCTAAATAGTTTGTTTCAGTTTGTTAAAATTTGAAGGGAAGAAAGTTGAAAGCGCCATGGAGTGCTTACCTCGGTACATGGGGTCCCTGGTTCGATCCCCTTTCCAAGTAAGTTTGTAGTTAAGAGCATCGTGTTCCTGGGTTTCCTCGGAGTACTTCCGTTTCCTCCCACATTTTCATTCTCCCAGTTCTTCCATCATCATTCACTTGCCTTAATCGTCGTCTTCGGTAGCTTAAAAAAATAATCGTGAGACGTTAAACTGAAATATTAAATTTTTTCATTCATTTTACACTAAAGAAAAAATAAATTCTGTGAATTATAAACTACTGTGTGTTATTAGAGTCTTCATCCCGGCGAAATTAAAATACCGCTAATTTTACAGTAATTGTGATATTTTCAAATAGATAAAAGGTAACTGAAATGTGGAACAAGAGCCGCCTAGACAATATTATTTTGCGTGAGGTACCGTGGTCACAAGTCACTAGTGGCTTTATGTTTTCAGCTGTTTAGAAACGCGAACATAAATGCCGATTTTCAAAATGGCTCGAAATCGAAAGCAGATAAGCGAGTCGTGATAAAGGTTTCTCATGTAAAATATTATTGTCTAGGGCGCTCTTGTTCCACATTTCGATCGATTATCTTTTATCTATTTGAAATATCACATAATTACTGTAAAATTAGCGGTATTTTAATTTCGCCGGGATGAAGGCTCTTAAAGTAATGTCATGTCCAAAAATTTCCGTTTATGACTTAATTTCGTAAACTGAACTCATATAAGAAAGCTTTTCCCGAACCGAACGACGTGTAAACAAAATTTTATTTCAAAATAAAACTGGTTTTGTATTTGTTCCTTTGCTTATAGTACTTTTGTTAGTCTCCTTGTTTAAATTTAGGCAATCGTTAAAATATATCTGTAGGAACCTATGACAAGATGTATTTTGAGGTGATTAGGCAACCAAAACAGCACCTCTGGTGTGTTAGATTGCATAACTTGGTCTTGCTGGCAACCAGTGCTATGTCAGTTTGAAAAATCAATCAAGGCAGCCAGTTCCGGACTGTGAACATAGTATTCGCAAGTTCTAAATGTTGTAAAGACGAATTTTTCTTTAAATCGTACAGCCCATTACGAGGAAAGAAAGATTCTACTTAGAGAAAATAATAAAAAGCAAAAAAAGCGAAAGTATACTTGTCCCTCCCTACCTTTCTCTCTCTCTCTCTCTCTCTCTCTCTCTCTCTATATATATATATATATATATATATATATATATATATATATATATATATTAGCAGAATATCTGTTCTTCGTACGGAAAGAATACGTCATCAAAACTGTCATCAATCAACTTCGGACCCTGAAAACTATGAATTCGATGCTAATATCGGTCATTTTCAATTAGTTTTACATGTCACCATCCTCTTTAGGAGTACTAATGGGGGTCCGAATTTGGATTTAAACGGCATCGGAAGTGTCACTGTTCATCTCAGCTACCCCAAAACTATGGATTCGACTCGAATATTTTGTTATTTTCGATCATGTATACAGTGGCGGATACAGGATATGATCAAGGGATGGGCTAAACCATAGTTTGCAGCTTTATCCAGTGTAAAGCACGATTGAAGCCCATTTTATCAAGTGCATACCTGAGCGTCAAGGGGGAAGCTATAGCTCCCCCTTGGATCCGCGCCTGTATATGTAATATAAATTCCCCTCCCCTTTCCCTAAGTTGCACCATCAAAGTCAAATGATAAAAAGCATCCCAGGTCCGAACCTAATCTATGTTGAAAATTTGATCGAGATGGGTCGGGCAGTTCGAGTTATTATGCCACTAACATAGTAACTTTAATTTATATATGTGTGGCCTTTGTGGTGGACAAACATCGTGCTCGTGGGTTTTCTCGGGGTTCTCCCGTTTCCTCTCAGTTTCTTCATTCCACTATTCCATTCATTACTCATCATCACCGTCTCCTTTAGCCTAACCGGCATAAACGTGGGACGTAAAACTCAAAGATTTCATTTCATTTTTAATTTATATATATATATATGTATGTATAGATAGATAGATAAAAAAGCAGGAAAGGATATTTTCGCTTTTTTGATTTTACGATGTATATGGGTCTATGTATAAAACTCCATTATTATTTTTTTTAAAAAAAGGGAGAGTTGTCATTTCGTTTCTCGAGTTAAGGAAAATTGAAAAGTACTAAACTAAATCTTTCCCGAAACATTGTTTAGTCTCGTTGTAAAGTATTCAGAATAAGTGACTTTGTGTTGATGAGAATTTATGTAAATAGCTAACGCCTTATTTGCTTCTACGCACTGGTTGAATTTTCCATGTTGAATGAACACACGACGAGTTTCTCCCATAAGAAGACTCACCTGTTATAAAATCATGATTTTAAATATTTTTGTGGATCCTTATATGTTATACAGTGGTTCCTCTAGCATATATATAATAGGATATGGTTATCCAACTTCCTAGACAGTTGTTGGGTAAGTGGCGTGTAATGAATGGCTCGTACGCCGTCATCTGAAAGGTCCCACGCGGAGGTGGGACAGAGGAGATCAGCGGGTGGCAGCTTCGCCTTATTTGAACACCTTGCTTGGATGCCTACAACTCAATTTCACTCCCCAGCGGGAGACTAAATATTTGCTGACCCTGGCCGCGGGAGATGAGGTCAATGGGCGACCTCTCAGACACGCCCTATTTTGACACCCGCAGGAACAGTGTAGGGGGTTCATTGAGGAAAGAAATCAGATATGAAAAATGATTTTGCGGTTTGACATTCAAAATGAGAGACACGTTCTTTGCCCATTTATCGTGTGATGGTATTCTTTATTCTATTCTATTGTTGTTAAATTATTTTGAACAGAAGTGCCGTACAATAAAATCCCTACGCCCATTTTATACGGAAGCATTTATCGTATTGCTCTTTGTAACCAAAAAAAAAAAAAAAAAAAAAAAGTGTAAAATAGCAAATGATATTAGGATTTTTTCATGCCATGGTTTAGTATTTCTCGGACAATGGAGCATTTCTTCATTCGATTAGTTGTATAGTAAGGTAATAATGCTTAAGAGTCTTCATCCCGGCGAAATTAAAATATCGCTAATTTTATAGTAATTATGTGATATCTTCAAATAAATAAAAGATAATCGAAATGTGGAACAAGAGCGCCCTAGACAATATTATTTTACATTCGAAACCGTTATCACGACTCACTTATCTGCTTTCGATTTCGAGCCATTTTGAAAATCGGCATTTATTTCCGCGTTTCTAAACAGCTGAAAACGGAATGCCACTAGGTGACGTGATAACGGTACCTCACGCAAAAAAATATTGTCTAGGTCGCTCTTGTTCCATATTTCAATTATCTATTATCTATTTGAAGATATCACATAATTACTGTAAAATTAGCGGTATTTTAATTTCGCCGGGATGAAGACTCTTAATGCAGGATATATATGGGAGACTAACAGGCCACACAACTGTGTCATTTCAGAGCTATAGCCCGCTGAAAATTTGTCGGAACTACAAAATAGAAGGTTTCTTGTTTCTTTAATTATTTATTTTTATATTTGAGAAGAGCACAAGTAATTAAGTAATTCTGCCCAATTACAGTGTTCATATCAGAGTTACATAGAATGGCTGTAATTCATTTGTGAAATTTATCCTGACTCATACCACGTATATTCAGAACATTTTTATTTTTACTCAGTTTATTCTACACTGTATCCATTTTCCACGTTGGTGGCTG
This sequence comes from Thermobia domestica, assembly GCF_964235325.1. NCBI lineage: Eukaryota > Metazoa > Arthropoda > Insecta > Zygentoma > Lepismatidae > Thermobia > Thermobia domestica. The sequence goes on from NC_137471.1 coordinate 26,199,158, forward strand.
TTTTATCGCATTTGTTCGAGATTTCTTACAATGAAAGAAATTTCTATTGCCCACACGTATGTTTCTATTTTGTACCCTGAGCTGAGATGGAAGGCAGAGACCAAATCCTTACTATTGAATTTGGTATTTAATATTTTGTACAAGACAATCATGTCAGTTAACACTCTTCTGTGATAGAGAGACATTGTGTTAACATTTTCATTAAGCGAAATACTATTATCATATCTGGGGAAGATGCATACATGTTCTCTTGTATACCACAAACCGCAGGAATTTATTTTGAACTCTTTCTATTCTAATAGTTACGTCACAACTCGTGAACGAAGTGTCGTTTAAGAAAACCTAATGATTGTTACTGTCCTAAATTCTAATAATGTGCCAGTGGGTTTGGAGCAGCGTCGGCAACAGAGTTAGGCTCGAAGTATAGAAGCACATTCATTAGATATTGTACCAGGTCATCCCATAAATAATGTCGCATTTTTTCACCGAGAGGAAAAGAACTATAACTTAACCTGGAACGCTGCCGTTAGTCAGAAAAAATAGTCTCCACAACACTTTGTTGCCTGTTAACTGCCGATATATATCACTGGTTTTAGTAGTTACATGTCATTATTAGGGTTGCCAACTGGCCGGTTTTTCACCTGCCTGGCCGGAAATATTGCTGTTATATTGATTAAAGCCGGTGACCGGTACAAACTTCTTACCAGCCCTTTTATGACTTTTTTTTTCAAACTTGTATCTAGTTCGAAATATAAGATTTAAAAGGTAACTTTCATACTGTAAATCCAAAACTGTCACCTTTCACCATCTATCAACGATTAATAGGGCCTATATTTTGTTCATCTGTTTAGATAATTTTAAAGATATGACAGGGACTGTATCAGGGAAAATTCGAAATTTACTTATAAGGAATTTTATTCATTTTTTTGGGGGGGGAGGACTTCTTAAAGTAATTTCCTGTAGTTGAAGTATAAGTTTAAAGAATAAATTTCATTTTCCAAATCCAAAATTGTCAAGTAAAGATTAATATACAGTGAAACCTCTCTAAAGCGGACAGACGTGGGGAATCAAAAAATGTCCGCTATAGAGAAGTGTCCGCCTTAAAGAGGTTTCAATATTTTCATACGTCAGTTAGTAAACAAAGTAATAATCAATTAGAAAAAATATTTTTGCATGAATCATGTACAGTATTTATGAATATTAAAGAAATGTTACTGTACCTGCATTATTCTCCGCCATCCAATACTCTATATTCGAGGCGCAACATGGAAATAAGATGTCATAATTTCCTGCACTTTACACTTATCACTACTTCCTATGTTTTCAGTATGTCGCTTTAATTTGTGGGTTAATTGCAGTCCAGAAGTGTCCTTTTTTGAGACAATATGTACCTGCGGGCAAAAAACACTAAACTTGGCTTCTGGTTGGTTAGAGACTCCAACGGGACTATAGCATAACGTCTCATCCCAAACGACGGGCAACTGTAAATAACTTTTGTGTCTAAAAAGCTTGGGTGGGAGTGGGATGCAAGAAAGGGACGTAAGAGTGTTGTTAAACAGAGACGCTTTGTCTGGGTTGCTGAGCAGACAATTGAGGGGGCAAAATGTTGTCATAATGCTTCCTTGGTGACACATCTATGAATGACTAAAAATGTATTTTTACTACACTTTCCAACTTGCTTCTAAAGAAAGTGTCCGTAATACGGAGGTAAATAATACCTATAAAAGACAGAAAAGACTGTCCGTGTCCGTACTAGAGAGTGTCCACTTTAGAGAGGTTTGACCATATGTTTTTTCCTATTACAGCGTTTGGGGATTACAAAATATGTCCGTTATGGGAGGTGTCCGCTTTATAGAGGTGTCCGTTAGTAGAGGTTTCACTGTACTTTTCTTCATCTGTTTCGATAATTTTAAAGAAGTGGCAGTTACTGGTAAACACAATAAAATGATCACTGCTCATTTCAATTTCTCATTTATAGCAAAATGTATATATTAAGCTTATTGGTGAATGTACTAAGGGTATGCAGAATACAGGTGCTAATGCACTTTTGTTCGCGATAGTACATTTTCTCCCCATGGATGGGTCCGAACAGAGATACTTCACACTTACACATGTATCATAGAAAATTTTGAGGGGGTGCCGGTATTTTATTTTCCAGAGTTGGCAACCCTGGTCATTATCATCTTGAAAGGTGGTTTTGCAAGCTGTGAGAAAGGCATTAGTCTGTTGGTGCAAGATCTTGTGAAAACGCTGGATGAAGAATTTTCTCCTAATCTTATTCCTTGATTTTAGCACATGTCCTTGTCGTGTATCGGCACGCGTTATCACCGTGGATGAGGACACCCTTGCGATGAACCAGAGCAGGACGTTTCTCCAACAAATGAACTTGGTAAGCGTTTAAGCTGACAGTAGAAACCTGCATTGATTGTCTGGTTATGTTGCAATAACTGAAAATGAATTTTCCCGCGGATGTCCCACCAAACACTCAACATCACTTTGCAGGGGTGGACGTCCTGTTTCGGCACAGTTCCTTTAAGTATCCTTATACCTACTAAGGTAGAAGACGCACTTTTCAGCGCTTGTTATCACATTTCCCGCTGACGCTTGTGACGAGTGAAAAGGGAAATGCAAATGTCCACTTGCGTAATGTAAGTTAATATTTTAATGTAGTATAACTAGCTGAACCTGCGCTCTCTACACAGCGCATCATTCACATATGAGCATGAATCTCCTTGTCATTCCTCACATCATCTGTAACATGTCACTTTACAGACACAAGTAAAAAGACGTTTTGCTAAAAATCGGCTAGGAGCACCATAAAGGGGAGATTTTTTTCCATTATTTCTTAATATCTCGCACCGTTTGCAAGACTTGAGTCTACTTCCGGTTGGAGTTTCTGATTCGTGTATGGTCAGTCTTTTCTTTCTTTTTGCATGCAGTATGTAATAAGCAAATATATTACACACACCATTAATTATAATGTCAGTAATGATGGTGTTCATTGGGCAAAACACTTCAAATAATCAAGATTCATCTTACAAGGAGGGTGTCCGAAGTGTAAATCTCAGATTTCAAAAATGTTTGTGCAGATCGTTAGGGGGGTTCATAGAATAAAGATCAGCACAACAAATTTCGGCGGAACCCCATATTTGGGTGGGGCAGTGCCCCATTTTCGATTTTCGGCTTTCGTAGTAAAAATCGGCCTTTTGATTTTAAAAATTGACTTATTGTTGTTGACAATCGTTATCATTCGTCTTCATTTGCATAAATATACTTCAATTGTGGGTCAGGGATCCCTATATGTGTGTGGGAGGGGGTCCGCCTCACAAGTGTGATACATGTTTTCCCTTCATTTTGACGAGTTGAATTCAAATATGACATTAAAAGTTCTTTGTGGAGCACATGTGCGGCACAGGTCTCTACCTAGTTTACGGGATTCTGAATCACAAGTTGAAAGAGAACTGAAGGGCTTGAAATAGAAGTTTGGCAGAATCAATGCTTACTGTATGGATTGAAGCCAAAAGAGATTTCATGCCTGTACATCACATGGATGTTCGGAAATGAGCAATTGAAAAAGCGAAAGAAATTAATCTTGAAAACTTTATGGGTTCCAAAAGTTCCTGCACCCGTTTTAAACGGAAACATAATATTGTGTAGCGAGAAATAAAATTCGTGTCGCGAGCAGACGTTGACACTTCATAACAAATAGAAACTTCTGCCATATCTTTCCAGCTAGAAGTCAGGGATACGTTACCGGAATTCGATATAGACAATACTTATAATTCCGATCAAAGTGTTCTTGCAATGGAACTGCACTATAATCGTATGTTAGGCATACAAGGTGGAAAAAAAGTAGAAGCTTCTGCGCAATCCAAAAATGCCTTATCTCATAGCACACAATACAAAGCATAGTATACAATAATACCCCTTATGTCTGCCAGTGGAAAATTAGTTGGGCCATTATAGATTGTATTCCCAGAACCGACAGGAAAATTTGGAGCACAGTTCAAGAAAACTTTATTCCAGCCCCCAAATGTTAAGGTTTCTGGATCAAAATCTGGAAAGATGGGTAAGCTGCATTTGGAGGAGTGGATCCGTGACGTTTTGGTTCCTAACATAGGGGACAAAAGTGTCTTGCTTGTAGATTCATGGTTATCTTTTAACGAGAAAGAGATGCAGCAACACATTCCGGACGAAAAAAGGTTATGTAAAAAGATTCCACTGGGAGCAACTTGGGCTGTACAACCACTGGATATTTGGGGCTTTAGAATATGGAAGAATTTTGTATGGAAAATAAGATATTTCGTAATTTTACACCAAATTGATATACAACTTCACAACGTAACAACATTATAAAATTGCAATCGCTAGTTTATGAACAAATATCATCGCCAAGGTACCATGATGTGTTCAAATATAGTTGGTATAAATCCGGATATGTAGATGCGAGGCCACCAGAATTTGTTAATCCAGTGAGTTTCTCATTTAAACGACACTATCATATGTGATGAGTGCGAAGATATAACACTCCTGAAATGTAGTTGGTGCTGCAAAAGTCTTTGCGCGGATCACTTTTTCCAGCAGTTTCATTTCTGTAAAACATACGAGGCGTGTTTTTTAAGTAAGGTCCGTTTTGTTGTAGACACTAGTAGTTCGCGCGCATACCGCAACGAGCGTGTGCGTCGTGTACCGGCATGCCTTGGGAACAACTGTGCTCAGTTCCAGCTCTGTAGCTGACCTGTACGGTTGTGTTCTGTGCTTTCACAATGTTTAAGACTATGAAGTCGCCCGCCGCATGTGAGCTTCGCTCAGTGATACGGTTTTTGTCAGCAAGAAACCTGTCTGCTGCAGAAATTCATCGACAGATTTGCGAAGTGTACGGCGATACTGTTATGAGTGCAAGCAAAGTGCGTAAGTGGGTACGAGAATTTAAAAATGTCCGTACAACGTCCATGATGAGGACCGCTCCGGTCGCCCTTCTTCGATTACAGACGATTTGGTGGCTTCAGTTGAAGCGAGGGTTCGTGAGAACAGGCGCTTCACAATAACAGGTCTATCCAACGAATTTCCTGACGTGTCGAGATCAGTGCTTTACAAAATTGTTTCTGAACACCTAAAGTTTAGAAAACTGTGCTCCCGTTGGGTCCCGAAACTCCTAACAGAGGACCACAAAAACCAAAGATTTGAGTGTGCGATGAAGTTCTTGACTCGTTATCACGAAGAATGTGACGGCTTCTTGAGTCAGATCGTAACTGGAGACGAAACATGGGTTTCGCATATCACGCCCAAATCGAAGCAACAGAGCATGGAATGGAGACACGCACACTCTCCTGTAAAGGTGAAGGCCAAACAGACTCTGTCCCAGCTCAAAATCATGGCGTCGGTGTTTTGGGATAGGCATGGTGTTTTATTGGTCGACTTCATTCAACGAGGAACCACTATCAATGCAGAAGCATATTGCCAAACCCTGAGAAAGCTACGCAGAGCGATTCAAACAAAAGACGCGGCCTGCTGACAAAAGGCATTGCCATTCTCCATGACAATGCAAGACCTCACACTACAGGTCAGACCCGCGATTTGTTGGACAGTTTTGGCTGGGAAGTTTTAGATCACCCACCCTACAGTCCTGATCTTGCGCCGAGCGATTACCATCTGTTCCTCCACCTCAAACAACACCTCAGTGGCAACCGTTACAATGATGACGACGATGTGAAAACGGCAGTGAACTCTTGGTTATCAGAGCAGGCGGCAAGTTTTTATGAAGAGGGTATTTTGAAATTGGTTGAGAGGTATGATAAGTGTTTGAACAAACTTGGCAACTATGTCGAAAAATAGAGTAAAGTATGTACTTTCTGAAAATACATTTACTTTTTTGAAATAACCTTTCGTTGTGTACTTATGTTCAAACGGACATTACTTAAAAAAACACGCCTCCTACAATACGTAAAGTAAGCACAAATTCTGCCAAACTTTAGCCCTTCAGTTCTATTTCAAGCCCTTCAGTTATCTTTCAATTTGTGATTCGGCATCCCAGAAACTAGGTAGAGACTTGTGCCGCACATGTGCTCCTCAAAAAGCTTTTATTGACATATTAGAACTCACCTCGTCAAAATAAAAGGGCAATATGTATCACACTTGTGAGGAAGATCTTAGTGTCGGATCTAGCCCGGGCCCGGGGGGAAGCAGCTCCCAGTTGTTTTAGTGACAAAAATAATTGAAAGATAACTACTATTTATAGATTAATTACTATTTATATATTGAAAGTTTATAGTAAACTCATGATATAGTATCATAGCCTGGGGTCGGCTTCCCCCAGTTTTTACCTTCTATATCCGCTACTGGAGACCCTCCCACAGAGATCCTCGACCCACAATTGCAGTATCTTTAGGCAAATGAAAACGAATGATAACGATTGTTGACAACAATAAGTCAATTTTCATATCAAAAGGCCGATTTTTACTACGAAAACCGAAAATCGAAAATGGAGTACTGCCCCACCCAAATATGGGGTTCCGCCGAAGTTTGTTGTGCCGATCTTTATTCTATGAACCCCCCTAACGATCTGCACAAACATTTTTGAAATCTGAGATTCACACTTCGGACACCCTCCTTGTTAGACTGGAGAAATGGTTATCCTTCGCTTTTCATTATCATTTGGCCATTAAACAAACGCCGGAGAGATATACTATTTCTATATACAATTACGTGGTGTTGGAATGCATAACTCGTAGGATATAATGCTTTTTTTTTAATTTCAACATTTGCTGTGTATCCCTAAAAAATGTACTAAAGAAATAATGACCATTTTTTTAAAAACAAACAATTAGAACTGGCCAATCTACATAAAATTTGGTATCGACCAGTGAAAATGGCACATTTCTAGCAATTGTGGTTTTCGAGATCTCACTATGGAAAGTATTGGAGACAAACATGTAAACTTTTCTTTGGAGACAAACATATAAACCTAGCATTTTAATATATAGATTGCGAAAAGTTGTTTTTAAAAATCACATTTTTGTATATTCATATAGGCAGTGGCGGATCCAGGATATGATCAAGGGAGGGGCTAAACCATTGTTTGCAGCTTTATCCAGTGTAAACCAGGATTGAAGCCCATTTTATCCATTGTATACCTAAGCATCAAGGGGGGGGCTATAGCCCCCCTTGGATCCGCCCTATATATATATATATATATATATATATATATATATATATATATATATATATATATATAGGTATATATAGAAATTGAGCGTAGTGCAGTTCGAGGCACAGACAAATTCCTCCCGGTCTAAGAATAAAACGTCGACCATACGGATCCGTATATAGAAAATGTATGACACCACGAGAATATATAAACAGAGGTAGAGATAGCCAAAGGGTCATATTGGTTTTAGTCGGTCAGTTCCATGTGTGATCGTCTTTTCATACTGAAGAATAATATACTGGCTAACATAGACTAATGTATACATTTTTTCTTTCTTTTTAACAAAGCACTGTTTGAGCTAAGCGGTATCTTTTATGTTCTACACAAAAAAGTTTTGTAGGTTCACTCGATTAAACTTGTAGCTTATCTTTTTTATGATTATCATATTTTTATACTCAGACTTTGTAGTTATCTTTCAGTGCAATTCTTTAACGCACTCAGCAGGCTACAAGGAAACATAGATTTAGTGAGAACACAAAGAAAGAGGAGATATTTTTTTAAATGACATGAATTTCGGGTCTGGTTACCGAGTCATCGGGTATGGTACTATTTCATGTACTTCGGATCCCATGTTAAGCTATAGTTGTGAATCTCATGTAGCCTCGGTGCTGAACTGAATGCTAAGCTCCAAATGAACCAATTATGGAAACCGATTCAACTATTCTTTTCAACCAATTCCAGTTTTACCAAAAAGAAAATCAATCAATGAGGGTGTATGTCTTGTCGTTTGAACCCAATTCTGCTTCCCCTCCCAAAAAAACTTAACTTGCGAAAATTCACCAGCGCTGCCTGTTATATACCCTATACCTTACAATGTGGACTCCTAGGGAATCAATTGGAATTTGAAAACTGATTGGGTCCGTGTATTGAATCAAGAAATTCGGCTTATTTTTACGATAAGTACAAAAGCTCGATCGAAAAATGCCCATAACTGGTTAAAATTCCCCCCATTAGCGTACACAGGAACTTATTTCGGGAGGGGTCCAAGCTCAATATGAAGGTATTTTATATTAAAATTCCTAAAATTGCCCCTTAAATTATGCTAAATGCACACAAAAGTCGAAATTTCGGAGGGGGTCCGGACCCCCAGGACCCACCCCTTGCGTACGTCCCTGATTCCTCCCTATTCTCAAATTATGGCAAGAAAATTATGGCAGGATACATGCATTTATCATAATATCTGCAATGTGTGTATAATGTTCTTTTTTCGTCAGTATAAGCCAGTATGTACCTGGATATGAGTATTTTTTTATTTTTTGAATTTTTTATTTTAATTTTTTTTCTGATAAAAAAATACTGATCACTATTTACCTTTTTTAATTACAGTAAAGTTCCCGCCTTCTTAAATGTGGTGGATATCGCAGGATTAGTAAAAGGAGCGTCCGAGGGCCAAGGTTTAGGCAATGCTTTCCTTTCACACATCAAAGCCTGTGACGCACTATTCCACTTATGCCGTAAGTATTATTATTTGTTATTTCATATTTTTTTATATCTACAGTATTTAGAAAAAGGAAATGTTGAAGATAGAGTTTGACTAATAAAGTTCATATTTCGATAGGAGGTACGAGGGTTTACTGTTTACTTGGGGATAATATGACTTATTATTTCCAGAATCAGAATTGGAAACTACGAAGGCATAGTGACTCAGTGATTGAGCGTTTATTTCTGGTCCATGGGGTCCTTGATTCGATCCCCGGCCAAGTAAGTTTGTGGTGGACAACATTGTGTCTGAGGATTTCCGCTGAGTCTTCCTGTTTTCTTCCGCATTCTCATTCCACCAAATTCTTCCATCATCATTAATCTCCCTTAACCTACAGAGCATAATCGTAGGACGTTAAACGGAAAGATTTTATTTTCATATTTTTGAATCTAAAACTAACATTATATTAGAACATTTAGGAAAAACTTGTGAAGATTGTTGGATTAAAGTTAAGCCGTTCTTTTCAGCAGCAAGTGGAATCCGAACCACCGCAATCCATTCAGATTTTAAGGTTCTCTGACTAGGAATAAAACCCCAAACCTGGAAAGAACATAGGATGAAAATACAGACTAAAACACATGAGTTTCGTTTGGTAGACCTATTCTGAAGTTACAATACACTTACTTCCAATATCACTTCCCATCCAATATCAAAACGGGAAGTGATAGTGCCAATGCTGGTTGCGTGTTTCTGTATCTAACTCAATTGAAGGCGAGATAGTTGATGGGGAACGACCTGCACTGTGGTTTGTCTGTATGAGTATGTCGTGTAGGCTAAAGGAGATGGTGATTATAATAAATGAATGAAATAGTGGAATGAAGAAAATGGGGAGGAAATGAAGGAACCCCGAGAAAACCACGCACACGGTGTTTGTCCACCACGAAGCCCACTTGGCGCGAACTGGGTTCGAACCAGGGATGAACGCTGTACTGAGCCACTGCGACCCAATAATGCTAAGAAAAGATACACCAAAGCGAGAGGTGTTTACTGTCAGAGCCGTAGGTTGAGATTTTGGCGCCCGGGGCGAATTAGAATTTGGTTCTCCTATACTCATCTCACCAAGCTTTTCTTTCTTTTCTCTTTTTTTCGTTTCTTTTCTTTTTTTAACATATAAGAAAACCCGCTTTTGTTTTATACTGTACTCATACTTGTCAGTTTTTATCATGCTGCTTGGACATACCATTGAAACAGTCAAAAGTGATCTTCATGTATTCTTTTACAAATAAAAACTGTTTTTAAGAGGCTTATTTTGGACGTTTTGTTAAAATTGACATAACTATCTTTGGTTATATACAAATACACTTAGAGAACAGTTATGGAAATTTACAGTACAACTATTTACAACTTTTCGTACTTTCGATAAGAAATGAAATTTCAATACATTAGAAACTAGGTACTATTAAAATGTTCAAAATGAGTGACAGTATTAATTTCCAGTAATAATTGAGGAGTTGCATCAAACTCATTTCTGGCTTTTGCCATGCTTGTTTAGCCTCCTGGTAACATTTCAATTCAAAATCGGAATAAAATGCTGCATATTACATTGTTTTATGTTTAAAAAAAAAAAACTACTTAAATTTTCAACATCGTTTTTTTTTTTTCAACTGCATGTTTCAGACTTACGCCTTTATTGCATCAAACTCCTCAACTGTTTACTTTTAACATTTTATTTTGTACGTGATGACACAAATAGCATGCTAAATTCAATTCTTTTACGGTAAAAAATATTTTGTGAAATGTAACGGAAATTCAGAAGAAATGTTGGCGAATTTCTCAATATTGATCAATGGAGCTGAACAACATGTTTAATGTTTGTATTTAAAATCCAAAATATAGTTTAGACTAGATTTCTACATATCTTTGAAATTACAGTAATAGCTTAATTTCTTAATGAATGAAAGTTCTGAATTTAAGGTTACTTATTACGTATTAATTAACATTAAAAATACACCAATATACACACATATACGGTGTGTATATATTTTGTATGTTGGTAGGTACATAAAAATATCACACAACTAGATACGAATACACACAAAAGAGATATCCTGACGATACAAGTAGTTGGTGGAGAAATTACCCCAATAAATTCCTTCCGATTGGAAACGTTTTATGTATCATTGGAATAAAATATCACTGCTTTTGAAAGATTTTTGAAAAAGACGAAATTCGTTGACCCCAGAAGTCACTATTCTACAACAGCTTCAAATTCGAAAATGTTATTATTCCCATTGTTTACCTTTATTTTTAATATTCCGGCGCGAACAGCAGCTTGCGTATGTGTCTTCACTTCTCATTTTCATACCTTCATTCTCACCGACGTGGTCGGGGATGCGCTCGAGACAAGATTTAAGGCTGTCTCTTCTCGAAAATGTGCTGTAAAAGTGATGTCTCGACACGAAGAATGTATATTTCTCTATTGGAAGAGCTGTCTCTCGACTCGAATTTTATCAGAAAAATTCTGTCTCGACTCGTCTCGTGCGCATCCCTAGACGTGGTTAATCTGATTAGGTAAAAAAGCAGGAGTAACTAACCGAGCTCATCATCATCAAAACTCCGAACACGTATTTCAGATTTTGACCATTCCTGATTTTGGAAACGCTCCTGCATATACTATATCATTACTTGGCACTTTGTATATCACAGTGTCATTAAGAAATTAACTTTTTTTAAAAGTAATAAATAAAAACTTGTAACTCGTATTGAAACCTTTAAGTTGCAAGCGGCGCAAGCAAAAAAAAAAAAAAAAAAAAATGATTTAGTAGAGCTACAATACTTTTACGGGGAGCTCTCTCGTAGCTAAGCGGTTAGCGTACGCGCCTTTGGCGTGGGAAACCCGGGTTCGATTCCCGGCGGGAGCTCATGTGGTTTGGATTCCACGCTAATCAGTAGATCCACGTCTCATATAGCCTCGCTGCTGAAGGGGACGATAAACTAAAAATCAAATCAAATACTTTTACGGGGCGCTGCGTCCTTTACTCTTTTTCAACACTTTCTTTTTGCTTGCTTATTCGGCGCCCTTTCACCCTTGGCCCCGCTCCCTCCTCCCCCCGTAGCTACAACTGTGCTTACGGTAAAAGATTAATTGAATGTTTGTTGAAACGTGTAACAAAATAACAGTTTTTCTTCCAGAAAATCATTCTGAGTATTAAATTGATTGGAAAATTTGATCCGTAGAAGCGGAAAACGGTAATTTTGTAAAATTGAGTAACAAAATACCATATTTGTTATTTTGTTCTATAAATTATATTACATTTAGAATTCAGTTCATGATAATTGAGATCTTTTCTTCATTAACAGAAGTATTTCCAATACTCAGTAAATTTGAATGAAAATACTGGATACTACTATTGGAGTAAGTTTAAAGATATTGAGTTTCGGTATCATGGCAGTATTTTTGATGTTTTCGTGCTGTGTCCAGCAAAAACGAGATGAAACAAGCAGGAAGCGAATAGTTTTGTTGTGGAAAAAAGTCCGGTTGCCTCTCTATTGATTTAACCACCTCCAATTGCTGTTATTGTGGAAGTTGTTGTGCATAATTGCTAAATAGCGAATGGGAGCTCATAATCCAGTACCCGGTATTCATGTAGTTACGCAGTTGTTTCTGTAATCATTTCAGAGACATAATGTCATCATTTTTCGAGGTAGCCAATTGGACTGTAGAAGAAAAATGGGTTGTAATGAGGGAAGGACGCTTTTGCAATGTTTCTGCAAGAGTAATCACTATGTTTATGTCCTGAGAGTAGTCAAGCCTACTCATAAGTGTTCTATGTATGCAGTGCATATATATATATATATATATATATATATATATATATATATATATATATATATATATATATAAATGAGGTTGCATGTGGACAACTCTTACGGTACACAGTAAACCATACATTCAAAATGAATAACATTGGTGCCTGTCTGAGAAGGAATATTTTGTCATCGTTTACCGCTACCAATTTTAGTTTTTCACTATTACTCTGTTAAAGCATAATCTTGACTTCCTCCTTTTTCTATTGTAGTCTTAAAATTACAAAAGAAAGATTAAAAAAAATAAAAATAAAATGTATGCATATTTGTGTTCCTTAAAAGGGACACGGTGGCTCAGTGGTAGAGCTTTGACCTCTGGCGTGTGAGGTCCCTGGTTCGATCCCCGACCAAGTAAGTTTGTAGTAGGCAACGTGTCCGTGGGTTTTATCGGGGTACTCCCGTTTCCTTCCACATTCTCATTCCACCAATTCTTCCATTATTATCCACTTACTGTAATCTTCGTCTTCCTTAGCCTAACACGTATAATCGTGGGACGTTAGACTGGAAATTTTCATTTCATTTTTGTGTTCTATGAACGTGGTTTGCGTCAGAATTTGGAAAGTTGATCTATCTATATTATCTCTTAGAATGAGGGCGTGCGGGAATGTTTTTTTTTTTTTTTTTTTTTTGAATGAGGACATAGAGATGGCTACTATCCCGTGAATTGAGAGTTTGGGTAGTGTTACCCCATGAGACGAGAAGTACATTTTTAAATTCGAGACGAGATGAGAAACATGATGATTCTCGTCTCGTTTTCGAGACGACACTAGGAATTTCACAAGTCTCATCACTCTCATGGACAACACTATAGTGCTGCCAAAATGTCTTGAGCCGTGGCAAAAATGCGAACTAATGATCACACCCTCGACACATCACGCGTTGAGCCAATAAGGGTTCTGCTGTTGCTAAGCGAGAGAGCCTCAGCGAAAAATAGTGGAATTCCTTCAGCCGATAGCAGCGCTTGGAATGGAAGACTAGGTGTCAAGTCAGTATGGTATATCTTTATTTTACTCACGGGCGTAGACGGGAACTTTCTCAAGCATCGTTTGCAACACTAGTTTACCCAACTCTTAAGATCTCAAACACCATTTTAGTGTTACATGGTTCATAGTAAGAAAAAATAAACTATATAAATTGATAAAGTGATTTTGCGAATACAATGAAGAGCATTTATCAACGTTTAAAGATACGCAAGTCAATTTGCAATATATTCCAATAATAAATATGGTTTAAATGTGTAACGGTGTTCGAGTCCTAGTTCGGGGGCGGAATTTGTAATGCTGGGGGAATCAAATTTAGGACAAGATAAATTTGATTTCCAGTCTTAGTTGTGAAATTTTATTTGAATAGTTACGTTAAAATTGTGTTCGGGTTCGCCAAATATTATTTATGAATATGCAAATTATTTTTGCATATTTACTCGCCGCCCTGGTAAGTTATAACATGCCTAATAAGCAGAAAGCTGAATGTACGTGTGTTGATTCATGAAAGCCTGATTTACACCGCACGAGGCTCGATTTTTATAATCCTATTTTCCCCATACGGTACTCCAGAGTGCTAGGAAAATAGGTGCGTAGTTAACTAGAAACATATTTCAAAAGATAGTCACGTGCTGCATAGCTGAAATAAAATCACTATTGTAGTTTTATTGGGAAACAGCTGTACTGGCCGTCACTTCGCTAAGCAATAAAATTGTTGCATAAATTAATTTAGTTATGAGACTAAAAGAATTTATGTAAATGTAGAACAGAAAATTTACTATAAATACTATTAACTTTATCTGTGAGGGTCAGCTAAGCTAGATTCCCAATTGTTTCGAAATAATATAAGAAAATTCTCTAATTGCCTAGAATAGGTTGGGAAATCTGAATTGTTTTCGTAATGACAATTTAACAAAATTTAGGTAACAGTAATAAAATTTTAATTATCCAAACTTGCAATAAAATTCAAATTGAACAACAATTAAAAAAATGAAATGACATGATCATTTTAAGTTGAAATGAATTGAGACAAATGTCACTAAAATAAAATAAAAGATGAAATATGGAATACGTTGACTGGAGAATCTGAAGGATTCTTATTTTTTTATGTTGTTTAAAAATAGATTTTAGGCAATACTTTCAAATTACAAAGATTTGAATTTAGTGAGCAGTTTACCTTTCTTTTGTAACTGCTTATTATATAAATTACAAACAATATTTTCTATTTTCCACTTTTTAAAGATCAATATTCTAGATATTCCAAAAAAATAAATGTACATGGTATCATTGTTTCATCTTTCTGATATAACCCTTTGTGTGTGATTTATCTAGTCCAGAACACAATATTTTATTCATCAAGCACAGAAGGAGAAAGTAGGGAAATACCTATGCTTGAGAAATAGATAGTTGACGAAGGTGGGAAAATTAGATGATTTTGAATGCTAGCAAGACATGACTATTATTTAGATTAATTAAAGATGAAAAGATAGTGAAAGCTTTGATTTGAGTAGTGCACTGATTTGACTCTGTCTACTTTAAATTGAAAATTCTCAACACATATGTATAGATCTAAGATAATAATAATATCCAATAATAAGAAAATACCTTGCAATATAAAAACAAACAATTATATATACTTGGACACATATACTAGATAGTTATATGATATATACACAATAAGTACTAGAACACATATATAGATATCAGAGTTTATACTTAATTTGGCCAATATTTCTTTCTAAATGTCGGTACTTTATATTTGTTTATTTTACTTTGCGCAATATTTTACTTCATAATTATGAAGATCTGTCTGTGCGGCGTTTGCGCAGACAGATATCTTTTTTTTTATGTTTAGTTGCTTATTTACGAGTTAATTTTGTCCTAATGATACTTTTCTCTATTTACATGCTTAGGGCAAGAATTATACTCCATGCCTTTCAATTTAGGTACACCCTGTCAATACAAATAAAAATATCTATATCTAGCAAACAGATTACACTCGTCTTCTAACTGACAATTACGAGCTTTCTGGGTATGTAATGTTACTTGGTAAATAAAAAAAAGTCTTTTGATAGAAATACATGAAAACATAAAGATCATTCATTCAATTAATACTTGAATAGTAATGCTTTTCTGACACATTAATCTCGTCGTGTAATAACCTAACTCTTTATGTCACAAAATTTTCTACATATAATATCTTTAAATGAGCAAACAACGCTAACATTTAGAATATAAGGAGATAATTTTCAGAATCTAACACTAATTAGCTGTGTGAGTATAAATGGTTAAAATGGCAAAAGTTAATCACAAAATAAATTTTAAAATATCGATTTCAGTTATAGTTTCTTAAAAAAATAATAATAAAAGATAACTGTTCAGTCCGTCAAGGCCGGATTACTACGATTCAATTCTCGTCTCGATATATTGATGAATTTGGCCAAGGTAAGAGGATGCGATCGCCCACGGTAATGTGGCAACAAATTCCAAATTGAAAATATAATATAAAGGTTTTGTCCTACCTTCCCGTAGATTCCCATGTTGAAGCTACCACTTTTATTCACCACTGGTCGACCACTTACAACACTGAAGTTCCTGTGTTCATGTGACTGCAGCATCCCGTTCGACTCCCGAGATGTGTATGGTCACCCGCCGATCTCTGACTCTCTCTCTCCTCCTTAGGCCTTTGGCTCTCTCTGGACGTTTAGGACGTCATCATCGGACTGTAGCATCCAAATTCCTCCTCATCTCTAGGCGTCTCGGCGTCTCTTCATAGGTTGTCTCGGTCAAAATGATTATAGAAGTCCAATATTGGTGAATCCAACTGATACACTGATTAACAAATTATGTATCCGTATATATGTTAATCACGATTATCACAATTGGTCACAGTCACAAATCAAACTTTAGTTGCACTCTGTTATAAGTCGATATAAATGCAAAATAGATTATAGTTGGGAGAACGTTCGGAATTTGATTTAACTGTATCAGTGTTTTTATGAGTGAACTCGTTGCGGCACTATTGGGTGCGTTAGCACTTCATTGTCTATAGTTGCTCAACACGATAAAAATAATTAATAAAGTGTGTGTGTGTGTGTGTGTGAGCTCTGTATACGTGTTGTCGGTGTCACTTCTCAAACTTAACTGCCCTTTCTTTGAGTATCTTGCAACCGTCTTTCTTTAAGAAAAAATAACGTATGTTCTCCCAATTCCAGTTTTAAAATTTTAAAATTGCCAAAATAGGTTGTTGTTTGTGCGTTGTTCTTTCTTTCTTCCTAAAATGTTAAAATGTGCTAATGGACTTCTAGCTTGCAATATCGTGCCGGTGCGGTTCCTTCTGTTTTATCATGCGCTTGCGAACATACCTCTTTTCTACGATAGCTATTGTGAAGATTCTCTTTCTAGACAAACTGTCTAGCTTTACAATAGAACTTGAGTGTGTCTCCTGGCTGTGGGTGGTCGTGGTGAATAAAGACTTTTAAAGAGTTCCGTTGCTCAGGTTTCCCATTTACCGCTGAAAGGCTGGATACCGTAGGAAAGCGAATAAAAAAATACGTGTTTGAAGGAAAACAGAAATACAGATTCTTCATTTAAAAAAAATGATGTTTCAAAATATGCACTAAAGAATATACTAATAAGTGATTTACTAATTAATTGAGTCGTAATAGCAACTGTCACAATTACCCCCCTCCTAAGATGGAGCAGGTGATGCAACGTAGTTGAAGCAGATCTCCATCCTAAGAGAAAGTATGTAAGTGACGTTGCGCATTGTGTTACAAACTCTAAGTACAAAAATAACATTACATAAAAATCCTAACCCTAAAAAAATTCAGTTTACTTGAAAATGAAATTACATGAAAATCCTATCCCTAATGCCTTTTGGTGAAAATTCTCGTTTTTTTAATTTTATTTTTTTTATTTATTTATTTATTTTTTTTTTTTTTGCGAAGTCTCAGGTGTCGAGTTTTTGGTCAGTTTTAAGCTGCCAAACACAAGCTATCGAGGCATGCTTGAAGAAAATCTGATGACATTATTTTTAATGCTCTTGTGGAATTGTTCTTTCATTTTATTTGGGCGCTTATACTACTGCTTCTACAAGAATGTTGGCTGCTCTAGGTGGCAAAACAATATCCCTTTTTATACATTCTTCAGCGTCTTGGACTACAGGAAAGAATGGCATTAGTATTCAGAGAATTTTCTGGAGGCAGATTTCCTCCTCAGGCGAGGGCAAAGCCATTGCTCGCACTTGAGTTTTCGTTATCCGGCTGCACTATAAAACTTCTATAAAACGTCTTAATATTAGGAGCACTATCTCTTGAGGACAATGTTTCATATTGCAAGCAACAATATACTAAAACTTGCTAAATTTTTGGTGGCTGCTCGCAGCTCAGAGCTCATTTACCTTTAGCTCGGCGCGTTCATCACAGCTATAATCACCAATGGGAAGGGGTGCGTTGAGTCTCTTGCTCCAAACGCAAAACTCCACTTCAGAGCTCAAATCGGGAATTTCTTTCTTCCGATGGCTCTCTATCAATACATATATGTATCTCTAGGCACATTCAGGTGCATATCAAATATCGTGTCTCCTATGCCGGTTTCAATAATAAGTATCGCACTTTTGGCGGATATCTCTTTCCATCTGTCCTCTGTATCCATATTGACTTCATTTCCCAACGTCCGACATTTGCTTTAAGAATACACTGATTAATAAAATTTTCTTTAGCATCATGGTGTTTGTCCTTCATCTTTTACTAGGGTGAGTTATTAAGTGAGGTATGCCATACTAAAAATTTCTCGTTTACATTTCTTGCAGTAGTCCTTTATACAATTGTTAGGTTCTTCTATCATCGCCTCAAATGCTGTATATTCTTCTACGCACAATTTTCATGGCAATTAGTTTGAGTTTCTTCCATGCCGCCATCATTGACTTTAAGCTGGTTCCTAGCATGCTTTCTCTGACCATAATCTCGAACCCTGGACCACTAGTCCAGTTCTAATATGCGAATGTCATAGTTGATTGAATGGTAGCACTGATGGTACCATTCAAGTCATCTTTGGTACTTTTATGTCTTTCAGGTAAGCTGTACCATAGTAAACTGGTTTCTTCTCGCCAGTTGTCATCGGGCATTTCTTTACTTTGAACTATCTTGACTTGAACGATCTGTATAACATGAGGATCATTTCGACCTTTCCGATCCATATGGTCTGCTGTACTGTGACCTTTACCATGTGGAGTGAACCATATTGGAGTCAGGTCGTCTTGCCAATTCTCATCATTCCCTTTCTGGCTGGATACTGCGTTTACTTGACGACTGTGGTAATCATTTGCATCACCTGGATCACAGTGATAACTTTGATGCTGGAATAAACCTTCATTCATGTATCGAAATCTTCCTTTAGCATCAGAATTGCGAGTGTCTTCTTCTTCGTATGAAGACATTTCCTTGTGAGGCCTGTGCTGCTCATTTCTTCTTCCATATGGAGAACAACGATCCCGTTCTCTTTGACTTTCGTAAGAGTTTCGCACCTTGAAGTACTTCTCGAGTCTTGGTTCGACTCTGATTCTTCCTGGAACTGTCTTTCCGCGCAGCTTACGCTTCACCTTAAGCGTTTTGAAGGTGCTTGGAACACTTGTACTTATGTCCACAGCTGGGTAAGTCCGCTTGGTCTCCTGCCCTAAATCCTGTACTATCGGATTTGAAGGAGATTCCTCTAGCATAATCGCTTCTAATTCTTTCCTTTCCACAATTTGATTGGGCTGCTTTGTCAGGGAGTTTGACTGCTGGTTTTCTTGTTCCTGGATACCTTCAACATTTTCCGGGCCTTTCTCCTGAAGTGGTGCCTCTCGTATTTCATCGGGCTCCTTTCGCTCCTTCATAAGCTTTTCCCGTTCTTCTCGTTGTTCTTCATGCTCCTTATTTTGTTCTTTTAATTTCCTGTTAAATGTTCGAAGTATCTCTAGTTGCTCTTCGTGAAATTTCCTTTCTTCTTCTCGTTCTTCTTCTTCCTTTTTCTTCTGCTCCTCACGTTCTTTCTTTTGCTGTTCTCCTTCTTCTTTCTTTTTCTTCTGTTGCTCTTCACGTTCTTTCTTTCGCTGTTCTCGTTCTTCTTGTAATTTCCTCCGAAATTCTTCTCGTTCTTCTTCTTCCTTTTTCTGTTGCTCCTCACGTTCTTTCTTTCGCTGTTCTCGTTTTTCTTCTAATTTCCTTTCGAACTCCATGAACAGTGGAAACCATGATGGCATCTCTATGGGCATTGGGCCATACTCGGTGAGTACGTGTCCTGGAGGTATTTTAGTCTCCATTTCTTCGTTTCGTGGGGACTGCAACTAAAATAATGAGCTAATATGACAGATTATTATTTAAAAAAGAAACACGAACGGACTTAAAGACAGTTATGATGACCATGCAGTTCCTTATGCTAACATGCATAGAATTACTTTGATCCACAAGACAACTTTGAAACTCAACTTACACACACTTGTTTGTTTATTTATTCTTTCATTAAAAGTATAGTGCCTAGCTCGGAGTCACTCAATCAAACACTAATCCAATTCAATCTCGTTCCTTATGCTCACTATATTAATACTAATAATAATAATTATAAACATGTAGATATATGTATAACGCACTTATTTACATTAGTTGGGAATTAAAATAAATCTGCTTAATACCAATTCACATAAATCACTGAATATGATTACGAATTAAAATATTAACTTCCTATTAACTAAGATTGAATATCACTATGCTAAAACAAAGAAAAAAGAATACAATATACATATATGCGTGTACTAGAAAAATATATACTTACTTTATCTACTTTACCTTCTGGTTTTCCTGTTCTTACCTGTGATTTAATCGTCATCTATTTCTTCTCACTTTCATTTCACACAATAAACAAATGAACCATTGACATTTTCGTCTTCTTTTTTTTTTTTTAAAGAAAACGTACCAAATTTTATTTCTCCTGGTAATGAATTGACTGAAACGTCAAAAGATTTTTTTTTTTTTTTTTTTTTAACAATCATCATTTCTCACGAAAGTTTCTGAATAGTGAAGCGCTTTAACTTGAACTGTTTAACTTTTCAAGATTTTTTTTTTTTTTTTTTTTTTTAAGGTGACATCGTCGCCGAATATGTTTGTCAATTATTTTGTCATATCCTCTCGGAATATTTACTCTATTCTACGCTTTGTAACTTCCTTTTCTGCCACACTACTATAGATGTAATCTTTCTGTCGTACACCCTGAAAAAGAAAGTAAATTGGAGAGGGGGAATAGAACGTGTCTCGTTCTATATTGGATCCTGTCTTTTTTTTTTTTAAGAAGAATACCGATTACCAAAAATAATAACGGATATTGACTCGTGATTTCTATTAATTTATTAGTTAATTGTTCGGAACTAATTAACTACGCTTCGGGTTCCTGTTCGATGTGCGCCATTTGTTTGTAACGGTGTTCGAGTCCTAGTTCGGGGGCGGAATTTGTAATGCTGGGGGAATCAAATTTAGGACAAGATAAATTTGATTTCCAGTCTTAGTTGTGAAATTTTATTTGAATAGTTACGTTAAAATTGTGTTCGGGTTCGCCAAATATTATTTATGAATATGCAAATTATTTTTGCATATTTACTCGCCGCCCTGGTAAGTTATAACATGCCTAATAAGCAGAAAGCTGAATGTACGTGTGTTGATTCATGAAAGCCTGATTTACACCGCACGAGGCTCGATTTTTATAATCCTATTTTCCCCATACGGTACTCCAGAGTGCTAGGAAAATAGGTGCGTAGTTAACTAGAAACATATTTCAAAAGATAGTCACGTGCTGCATAGCTGAAATAAAATCACTATTGTAGTTTTATTGGGAAACAGCTGTACTGGCCGTCACTTCGCTAAGCAATAAAATTGTTGCATAAATTAATTTAGTTATGAGACTAAAAGAATTTATGTAAATGTAGAACAGAAAATTTACTATAAATACTATTAACTTTATCTGTGAGGGTCAGCTAAGCTAGATTCCCAATTGTTTCGAAATAATATAAGAAAATTCTCTAATTGCCTAGAATAGGTTGGGAAATCTGAATTGTTTTCGTAATGACAATTTAACAAAATTTAGGTAACAGTAATAAAATTTTAATTATCCAAACTTGCAATAAAATTCAAATTGAACAACAATTAAAAAAATGAAATGACATGATCATTTTAAGTTGAAATGAATTGAGACAAATGTCACTAAAATAAAATAAAAGATGAAATATGGAATACGTTGACTGGAGAATCTGAAGGATTCTTATTTTTTTATGTTGTTTAAAAATAGATTTTAGGCAATACTTTCAAATTACAAAGATTTGAATTTAGTGAGCAGTTTACCTTTCTTTTGTAACTGCTTATTATATAAATTACAAACAATATTTTCTATTTTCCACTTTTTAAAGATCAATATTCTAGATATTCCAAAAAAAATAAATGTACATGGTATCATTGTTTCATCTTTCTGATATAACCCTTTGTGTGTGATTTATCTAGTCCAGAACACAATATTTTATTCATCAAGCACAGAAGGAGAAAGTAGGGAAATACCTATGCTTGAGAAATAGATAGTTGACGAAGGTGGGAAAATTAGATGATTTTGAATGCTAGCAAGACATGACTATTATTTAGATTAATTAAAGATGAAAAGATAGTGAAAGCTTTGATTTGAGTAGTGCACTGATTTGACTCTGTCTACTTTAAATTGAAAATTCTCAACACATATGTATAGATCTAAGATAATAATAATATCCAATAATAAGAAAATACCTTGCAATATAAAAACAAACAATTATATATACTTGGACACATATACTAGATAGTTATATGATATATACACAATAAGTACTAGAACACATATATAGATATCAGAGTTTATACTTAATTTGGCCAATATTTCTTTCTAAATGTCGGTACCTTATATTTGTTTATTTTACTTTGCGCAATATTTTACTTCATAATTATGAAGATCTGTCTGTGCGGCGTTTGCGCAGACAGATATCTTTTTTTTTATGTTTAGTTGCTTATTTACGAGTTAATTTTGTCCTAATGATACTTTTCTCTATTTACATGCTTAGGGCAAGAATTATACTCCATGCCTTTCAATTTAGGTACACCCTGTCAATACAAATAAAAATATCTATATCTAGCAAACAGATTACACTCGTCTTCTAACTGACAATTACGAGCTTTCTGGGTATGTAATGTTACTTGGTAAATAAAAAAAAGTCTTTTGATAGAAATACATGAAAACATAAAGATCATTCATTCAATTAATACTTGAATAGTAATGCTTTTCTGACACATTAATCTCGTCGTGTAATAACCTAACTCTTTATGTCACAAAATTTTCTACATATAATATCTTTAAATGAGCAAACAACGCTAACATTTAGAATATAAGGAGATAATTTTCAGAATCTAACACTAATTAGCTGTGTGAGTATAAATGGTTAAAATGGCAAAAGTTAATCACAAAATAAATTTTAAAATATCGATTTCAGTTATAGTTTCTTAAAAAAATAATAATAAAAGATAACTGTTCAGTCCGTCAAGGCCGGATTACTACGATTCAATTCTCGTCTCGATATATTGATGAATTTGGCGAAGGTAAGAGGATGCGATCGCCCACGGTAATGTGGCAACAAATTCCAAATTGAAAATATAATATAAAGGTTTTGTCCTACCTTCCCGTAGATTCCCATGTTGAAGCTACCACTTTTATTCACCACTGGTCGACCACTTACAACACTGAAGTTCCTGTGTTCATGTGACTGCAGCATCCCGTTCGACTCCCGAGATGTGTATGGTCACCCGCCGATCTCTGACTCTCTCTCTCCTCCTTAGGCCTTTGGCTCTCTCTGGACGTTTAGGACGTCATCATCGGACTGTAGCATCCAAATTCCTCCTCATCTCTAGGCGTCTCGGCGTCTCTTCATAGGTTGTCTCGGTCAAAATGATTATAGAAGTCCAATATTGGTGAATCCAACTGATACACTGATTAACAAATTATGTATCCGTATATATGTTAATCACGATTATCACAATTGGTCACAGTCACAAATCAAACTTTAGTTGCACTCTGTTATAAGTCGATATAAATGCAAAATAGATTATAGTTGGGAGAACGTTCGGAATTTGATTTAACTGTATCAGTGTTTTTATGAGTGAACTCGTTGCGGCACTATTGGGTGCGTTAGCACTTCATTGTCTATAGTTGCTCAACACGATAAAAATAATTAATAAAGTGTGTGTGTGTGTGTGTGTGAGCTCTGTATACGTGTTGTCGGTGTCACTTCTCAAACTTAACTGCCCTTTCTTTGAGTATCTTGCAACCGTCTTTCTTTAAAAAAAATAACGTATGTTCTCCCAATTCCAGTTTTAAAATTTTAAAATTGCCAAAATAGGTTGTTGTTTGTGCGTTGTTCTTTCTTTCTTCCTAAAATGTTAAAATGTGCTAATGGACTTCTAGCTTGCAATATCGTGCCGGTGCGGTTCCTTCTGTTTTATCATGCGCTTGCGAACATACCTCTTTTCTACGATAGCTATTGTGAAGATTCTCTTTCTAGACAAACTGTCTAGCTTTACAATAGAACTTGAGTGTGTCTCCTGGCTGTGGGTGGTCGTGGTGAATAAAGACTTTTAAAGAGTTCCGTTGCTCAGGTTTCCCATTTACCGCTGAAAGGCTGGATACCGTAGGAAAGCGAATAAAAAAATACGTGTTTGAAGGAAAACAGAAATACAGATTCTTCATTTAAAAAAAATGATGTTTCAAAATATGCACTAAAGAATATACTAATAAGTGATTTACTAATTAATTGAGTCGTAATAGCAACTGTCACAAATGTTGTTATACCACACCCGTCGTGGACCTCTCGTGGCACAAAAGAATTCAGGTTACTTCTAGATGGATTTAAGAAAAAACTCAAGGCATAAGTTTCGTTTATAAATTTACAAAACAAAAGAGGGATTTTTGGAGGTGAGACGAGAAAAAAATGTCGAAAATCGAGACGAGACTTCTGCAAAAAAAATAGGAGACGAGACATTATGGTCAACACTAATCAGTTCCTCGTCTTTCATTTTTCTTCCGCACAATTCAAACTTGCGTTGCTATACTACTGTCGTATCCACGGGCGTCAATCCCACCGGGGACGTGTTCCCCCGAATATTTGTAAAATGGTTTTCCTCTTTACCCCCATTTTACAATTATCTTAGGTTAGCTAATGCTCCAAAACACGTTCATTTATGTAGTTGTTTGCTACATTCACAAAACAGTGTTAGACAAAGTGGATATGAAAAAAAAAGTAGCACATGTGTTCAAGGGCGTCGATTTCTCTGTAAAGTTGGGGGGGGGGGGCATTCTGATGCAGAAGGCATATATATGAAGAATGTAAGACAAATTGCACTCAAATTATGCCAAATATTGTATATTCATAGATACAATAGGAGACCCACATGAGCTTTGGGGGCCCGGGCCCCCGGCCCCCCAAGTATCGGTGCCCTTGCAAGTGTGTTTTCAGTTGTGAGAAAAGAGTTTTTGGCCCTATGAAGGTGGAGTAAACTGTAAAGTAAGAAACTGTTTTTGTTTAGGTGACGAGCAGCAAAGCAAATGTAGTTTAGCTTTAAAAAAAAAAAAAAAAAAAACTAATTTTTTAACTATACATTGTTGAGCCTCATTTACATTAGTTGTAGGCCTAAAACCTGGTTTTAAAACTTGATTGTTTGTGAGTAGTCACTTCACAGTACCTTTTGTCATTATTTTGTGTTTTACATACACACTTGGTATCATTTAACTAAAATTGTAAAACAAAGTTGAATTTTACTGTTTAATAAACAAACAAACTGTAAAGTGTATGTGCTTTTTAGTACCACATTAAAAAAAAAAAAAAACTTTCTAAGGTAAAAATAAAACACAAAATTTTAAAGTTGTTGTTTGCTTTTAAGTCAAAAATACTTTAAAATGCAGTGTACGAAGACTATTTTTTTAAATTTTCGGGGGAAGACCACCGAGCCTCCCCCCGCTTTCCTGGGGGTATTCCATACACCCCAGCCCCCCAAGTTCATGTGATGGGACGCCAATGGTCGTATCTGTCATTTGTCCACATGAGCATTAAAATCTCCCGTCACAATAAGCTTGTAATAACATTTTGTCTATTAATAATTTCCTCTGTTTTCTCGTCCCTTTCCTTCTACTTTGAGAAATCTTTTAAAAGACCATGAATCCACTAGTTTTAACCGTTGTT
The DNA here is from genome assembly GCF_964235325.1 of Thermobia domestica. Taxonomy (NCBI): domain Eukaryota; kingdom Metazoa; phylum Arthropoda; class Insecta; order Zygentoma; family Lepismatidae; genus Thermobia; species Thermobia domestica. The sequence goes on from NC_137471.1 coordinate 26,224,903, forward strand.
ACAAGGGAATTTATTTCTTTGTTCTGTCACCTAACAGCGAAGGACTTGGTTAACAAAAGGTTTCAAGCGTCATCGAGATCTGAGATAAAAATAACTGCGAAAGATGTCGTTCGAAAAGAGCTTTAAATACCTTTGAGTAAACATTGCATTTCTTTTAGTTACTATCTGTCGAGTGACAAGATAATTGAAATAACATTAGAAGGCGCCAAGGATTCCATGAAAACCGACTTTGGTTCACAATGTGTGTGCATGTGTTTCCGCGTTGCCTGGAAGTCGAACTGTAGTATGGTCTGTCTGATGAATGTTTGTAAAGACCTGAAATCAGTTTCTAAAAAATCAAGAAAAAAAATTATAGTTTGGTTTTCTCCAAAACAGGTTCTGTTTTTCACCAAATCCGGTTTCGGTTTAAAACAGGTTGTTTTTTTCCACCAAAACCGGTTTCGGTTTGAAACAGGTTCTGTTTTTAACCAAATCCGGTTTCGGTTTAAAACAGGTTATGTTTTTCACCAAAACCGGTTTCGGTTTAAAATCGTCCTGAAAGAAACTAGTGTCATTTTCAGCGAAGGTGGTAACTTTCCTTGTTCTTTATTATTATTATTATTATTATTATTATTATTATTATTATTATTATTATTATTATTATTATTATTATTATTATTATTATTATTATTGAAAACCGTGCAAAATTTAAAATCCTTTTTTTTTTTTTTTTTTTTTTTTGCAAGTTTTCAAGAACCAGTTTGAGTTTTTCTAAACCGAAAAAGCAGTTTTTGTGCCTACTGCTAGTTTAAATAGACTTGCCAGATTTGTGAATCTCCACACCGGGACATTGTTAATGCCAATCTATCTATTAAAATGCTACAATAGCAATAGAAATGCATGAGCTCCAACCTCTAATTCTTGATTTCAACACTTTGACTTACGGTTATTTGTGATTTCACGTTTAACAAAGACGTGAATAAATTCAGTTTCACTTACTTTAAATAAATGATTTAAATTCATCTTTTTCATAAAATTTGTGTTTTAAAATTATTGTTCAAAGCCTATGTATTTTAATAAACCTTCTCCAAAATCAATGCAAGTGAATTGTGCTGCCATCTTTGGAGCTTTTTAAACTATATGTTTGTGGACGTTTGTATGTTTGTGGCCAATCCTTTCGACAATAAGATCTGGGAAACTATAGGCTCTAGAAAGATGATGTTTTCACTGATCGATTGGAAACTTTGCGTAAATTGTGCAGTTCTAATTCAATATTAAAAAAAAAAAAAAAACATGGCAATTATTTCTTTGTTACGTTTTTACAGCTACGCTGAAGTGTTGAAATAAAAAAAATACTAAAGCATCATATCCTACTCATTATACATACCAACACCATATTGTTATATATAGTGGTTGTATATGTCTCAGGCGTTTGTTTCATGGCCAAATAATAATGAAAAAGGAAGAATAATCATTTCTCCAGTCTAAGATGAATCTTTACTTTTGGGTTGTTTTGCCCCATGAACACCATATATCACTGACAGTATAATTAATTGTGTATGTAATGTATGTGCTTATTACATAGTGTATGCAAGAAGATAACACTGATCATACATGAATTAAAAACTCCAACTGGAAGTAGGCTCAAATCTTGCAAACGGTGCGAGATATTGAAAAAATAATAGAAAAAAATCTCCCCTTTACGGTATATCTTGCCGATTTTTATCAAAACGTCTTTCACTTGTGTCTGTAAAGGGGCATGTACAGATGTGAGGAATAACAAGGAGATTCATGCTCATATGTGAATGATGCGCTGTGTAGAGAGCGCAGGTTCAGCTAGTATATTATCAAAAATTCTCGTGAGAAATTTTCAACTTAATAAGATACACACACATGCACATTGAAAATTTATAGTTCACGTTTTTAAAAATTCTAATATAAGATTTATTCTTACTCACCACTCAGAATTGAAATAAATTTACACTGTGTAAATATTATTAGCTATGCACGAAGACAGTATTTTGATTTATAACACCAAATAATAATAATAATAATAATAATAATAATAATAATAATAATAATAATAATAATAATAATAATAATGCATGTCAGTATGAAGTATTTTAGTCTAAAAATTTGGTGTTCAAATTTCTCAAGCAGTTCGATTTCTCTTAATTATATGTATGTTTCTGTAATTTTTATTTTTATTTTTTTGCATGACAAAATTTAACATTTAACTAGTTTAGCATGCATAAAACGAGGAGCAAAGGAAGAAATACTATACATTATTCAGACTTAATACTTTTCCTCAGGGGTAAAAGTCAAGGGCGTCGATTTCTCTCTAAATTTGGGGGGGTGCATTCAGATGCAGAAGGTACATATATGAAGATTTTAAGACAAATTGTACTCAAATTATGGCAAATATTGTATATTCATAAATACAATAGGGGTCCCACATGAGCTTGGGGGGGCGGGCCCCCTCGGACCCCCAGGATTGGCGCCCTTGGTAAAAGTGGATCTGGAAAGGTAAAGGGCGTATGACGACACGCCATCCCCCATGCCTACCTTGCCCATTGTAATTTTCTAGAAAGTGGGGAGACGCCATATATATTTTAGGAAGTGAGGGAACGGAGTCTTCCTGCGTTCCCCCTCACTTTTACCCCTGCTTTTCCTTGAATGAACCTTTCTCAAAAAGCACTTATTGTTCTTTAATTTATTAAAGAATTCACTGCAAGTCATTTACAAAGTTTATTTAAAGAGCATTAGTGCTCTCAGTGTTGACTTTTCCGTTCTTTATAGAAAAAGCGCCGGAAGTTGTTAAATTAAGAATGTTAAATAACTTTGGCGACTAGAAACTAAATTTCTCTGTCCGACCGAGACTAAACACGAAACCGGCCGGCATGATCCCTGAAATCGGGGACTGTCCCGGTCAAACCGGGACGTCTGGCAAATCAAAGTTTAAAATAATGTGTTGTTCACAATAGTTTCAGCTACTGCTGTGAAGCCATTTTATACGTGGAACAATTAAAGCCTATGACAAACATCTTGGCATTTCAGCTAAACGAATGAAACGGAAGCTCTGACGCGACGTTGCCAAATGGTAAAAGGATGTGGCTATGGCTAAACAGACAAACTACAGCGTGATCAGGTGGCAGGGGACAGTGTGGATGTGTACAAAATAAACGTGGCAATACCGCTGGCCTCTCATTTGCTAGCAGCATTTAAAGGGAATTTGGAGCGCCGCCTTCAAATGCTAAGATGTTTGTCACGTCGCGTCGTTCAGTGACATTATGTGGAATAGATGTTTCGAAGTAAATCTGGCAGAGCCATATATAAAGGGATCATTCCAACATTCTTCTGGACGGAATGAAAAATCATACTGGGATATCCCCAGCGAGAATAGTCAGTAATAGAGCGCTCACCTTTGGTGCAACGAGACTTTGATTCGATCCCAGGCTATGTGACTTTGTAGTTAGTGTTGCCCACGAGACAAGATGAGACGAGAGATAAGGTTGTCTCGTCTATTAAATTTTGTAGATGTCTCGCAAGGGCCTCAGGTCCAAAGTCACGTTGCGTGTTTAATTGATTCTGGATATTCCAAATCCAAATGTGAGATATTTCAAACACGTAACCTCTGCATGGGGCGCCCTGAGTAATACGCATATACTTTATCATTATTTTTGAATTTACTCAAAACAACTTGGCTTTCGACAGTGTTCTGTCTATGTTTACCTTACGTGTTATACATCACTTTTGAGCTTTTTATTATGTCTTTGCAATAAGCTTTCAATTAGCAATCTCCTTATTATAGTTTTTGAGATCTGTGGATAACTTAATTTTTTTTTTTCATTGATTTTCCATTGACAATGTTTCCTGCTTTTCTTTTTCTTTCTTTTTTCTTTTACCATGTTGTATCCATTTTAGGACAATTTGCTTTTGAAATATAGAATCTACAAAGTCTCCTCTACATTTGAGTTGAATTTCAACCATCTCCTTCTTTTGGTTTTTGAAATAAGTGGAGGAATAATTTCTTTTTCATTGATTTTCCATTGACAATGTTAATGTTTCGTGCTTTTTTTTTTTTTTTTTTTGACTATGTTCCATCCATTTTAGGACAATTTCTTTTTGGAATATAGAATCTACATAGTCCTTTCTACATTTGAGCTGAATTTTAGCCATCTTCTCCAAAGTCTGTTCACATGATTGCAATCGCATAGGCCCTTTTTCCTCCCGTTCGTTTAGTACATTTATGTTCAAAATGTATACTCTATATTTTTCCTAGAGATGCAAGGGCTCGGAAAAAAACCGGCTTTTTTGAAAAAAACTCGGTTTTTTCTGCTTTGCTTTTTTGCTTCGGAAATTTTGGGCTTTTTTCAAAATACTGCTTTAAATTGATAAAACAGACTTTGTATCGCTTCTCTATAACACAAAAAATCATTTAATTAGTGGTTGATGCTGATAATAATATAAAACATCGAAAATAAACTATGAATTTCAAAAAAATATTTCAAACAATTTTTCTTCAACATATTTACATTATGAATTCCACAGGATTAACTAATGTATATAATAAGAATTTTTTAACCTCCTATACACAAAAGTAAGCAGAATTGGCAAGAACCGTGGTTGTTTTTGAAAATGCCAAAAACACGTTTTTTGGGGGATGTTTAAACCAGGCTTTTTTGGTTTAAACCAGGCTTTTTTGACTTAGATTTTTTGCCTTATGTATTTATATTACATATTCACAGAAATAGCCTAAGTTTGTTTCGCCTTGATGTTATTATGCAACAGCGGGGTTATGCCGGAAGAACTCCCATAAGCTTAAAGAAGTGCGGTCAGTAAATTTCTTAAGTTGAGAATCTCCCGCCCTAGCCATTGGGAAAACCCCGTCATTACTTGAAATGTAAGACAATAACGGGAAAATCCTGTTATTGCTTTGCATGTAAAATTTAAAGGTCAACGTACCATAATCAGTACGCTAAAACTGAGGTATTAAATTACAAATTTAGTACCGGTACGTAGATATCATTGAAAGTCCAATCCAAGCTAATGTTGGAAGCTACGTAGGCAATCGATAAATTTTGCCAATTTCTATCAATATATTTAAGCAATATTGGCTTCTTTATAAAACAACACGCATTTAGGCATGTAGAAATATACAATTTGGTTTGTTTCGTATATTTAGGCTTAACATCCTTACGAAATACCGAGGTTATCAAGGAGAAGACTTTCGCTTAAACTGACATCCGAACCGCTACTTGGGTTACGCATGAAAGAAGGATTGTGGTTCGACCGAGAATTGAACATGGGACACCTTGATTAAAAGGTGAAAGGGAAATAAAACTATTGCAGGTGGTTTGATATCTGGAAAAGTTACCATGAAGTTCACACGATTCGCATTTTTCATTCTTTTTATTTTTGTGGTTTAAACAAGTTATTAAAAAAAAAGTTGGTGTAAATCAGCCAACCCTAAAAGTAAACACTTCTTTTTAAAGAATACACAAATAACTAGCAAAATAGTATGTAGTATTTTTACTTCAAAATATTCCATACCCTCTTTTTGAAACAAAATAAAATTAAAATAAAACATAAGAGAAATACTTAGATTTATATGATACACTTAAAGACTGCACATCTAGAGCTTTTGGTTCTGTATATTCTTGAAATTCTACAGTTAAGTTTTATAGAACCACCATCACAGTTTACCCAATCCTCAACTTTTCTGAATTTTTAACAAGAGGGATTCAACATATCATTACGGAACTCCCCCCCCCCCAAAAAAAAAGACTACGGAATATATTTAAGTTAAGCTAAATACAACTGCACAACAAACATGACTGAGTAGTTAGCTTTTGCGCTTCTATCGGGAAGTCCGGGATTCAACCAGCATTCGACCATTCTGACAAAGCTTTTCTTCATTCCATCTGTGAATGTAGAAATAGTGCGTGTACTGTGAGTTGGGCGACTTCCTTTTTTATTGTTTTTAAATCGTTATTATTACTAATTACCAGCAGTGACGGTTTTGCGAAGGTTAGGGGGGCGGTCTTTCGGACTGAAGCCCGTTCCCCAAAGTTACGGAATGTCTGCAACAAACGAAATATCTATTATTTATGCCTTTACTCATAAACTTTAAGCTCCCGTCAAATAAAAATTACGAATGTTTAAAAAAAAACTAAACATTAGTAAGAAACCCTTCCCAAAATACTTTTCTAAATCCGCCACTGATTCTCAGTATAAAATGATTTTTAAAGTTGTATCCGGAAGATTATTGCTAAACATATAAACGAAACGAAATATTAGTTATGCCTGTACTCATAAACTTCAAGCACTTCCCAAATAAAATTAGGACTTTTTAGGAAACGAAACAATCAGAAAAAAACCCTCCTAAAGTACTTTTCTAAATCCGCTACTGATTATTTGTATAAATTGGTATTCAAGGTTGTGTCCGGAAAATTATTGCTAAATCACTTCACAGCTACAGTATAACAGAAATGTGGAAGTACGGTTTGACGGATATATTGAAAAACGTACGCTTTGACGGATAAATAGAAAAACGGGCAAGCTTAACTTTTTCGCTAGAAGCTAAGAGTACTAAAAGCTCTTAGAAATGAAACACGGATGACAAACTAGAGAAGAAAAAAGATGTCGATAACTCAAAAGTTAAAATAAAGTTAAATAGCCTCTAAAATTACCCTCAAATACTACATTCTTCATGTTAGCTTTAATTCGTAAAACATGTGCTCCATCCATCTTGATGGTGAATTTCAGAGCGAAATATCACATTCAGGTCATGGAATTCTTATCTAACTATAGAATATACTATAAGAAAGCTATTTAGATAGAAAAATCATGAAGTTGAAAAAAGCCAAAATTTCCAAAATTCTCGTTTTTTTCCCAAAAAAGGCGGCTTTTTATGTGAAAAAAACCATCGATTCAAAAAAGCCGGCTTTTTTGCATCTCTAATTTCCCCCCCCCCCCTTAATTTCATCGAGAAGTTACCAGAATCCTTGCGTGTCACGATGGGTCCACGGAAGATGTAATATAGCTTTAACAATATTTAAACCAACTTTATTATTGGAGTATATTATGTAATGACTTGTGTTTGTTTAAACCTTGATAAATGCTCTTTTCATTGTGTTCGTATACGACCACTTTATCAATTTATAGTTTTCAACGAACTTTAAAAGTTCATTACTAAATTATATATATACAGTGGCGATCCAGGATATGATCAAGGGAGGGGCTAAACCATAGTTTGCCGTTTTATCCCGTGTAAAGCAGGATTGAAGCCCATTTTATCCAGTGTATACCTGAGCGTCGAGCGTCAAGGGGGGAGGCTATAGCCCCTATTGCCCCCTTGGATCCGCCACTATATATATATATATATATATATATATATATATATATATATATATATATATATATATATATAGATAGATAGATAGATAGATAGATAGATAGATAGATAGATAGATATAGATATATATATAGATATAGATGTGTGTCCGTCTGTCTGTCTGTTATTTGCGAATTTTTCAATTTTGAATCCCCCAATCGATAGAGCATCAAAAACTACCTCAAACAAGTGATGAAATTTTTCGCGTCATTCTTAACCATTGCCGAGATATTGGCCAAACAAAAATTCGATTTCGGGAGCTTTAAGGTGCCATATCTTGGGAACCGTAAGTCATAGAGAGATGATATTTTGCGTTTTTTTTTTTTTTTTTAATTTGAGCCCTCTATTTTGAGAATGTGTCTTCGTAAAACAACATATCGTAGAGAAAGTTTTAACAGAACTCTTAAACAAAACATGTGGAAATATTTAATACTCAAGAAAATTATAAATGGGTAGTTATATTGCAAGAATTGTTTAATGAGTATTATAATAAAGTAGATAGAACAATTGGTATAAAGTCTGTAGAAGTTAATAAGAAAAATTGATTTCTGGCAATGCTTTTGGAGCATTCTCAACTGGTTATATATGAGTCGTGTAACATAAAAACAGCATTGACACCTAAAGACTTGGGTGAACTAGTGCCGCCCACGAGACTCATGAATATTCTCGTCTCGCGACACTACAAATTTGTCGTCACGTGGGCAACACTGTCCTGCATAGAAATTCCCGCATTTCCTCTCACTTTCTTCGGATGCTTAAATATCCCTACGTAGAGGGAAAGTGTATTTTCAGTGTAGCATTCTCTGACTGCGTGCGGCGGAGGAACAGGTAATTATCGCGGCTGTCACAGGGGTCTTGGCCTGGCGCCGGGGGGGCGAGACAAGCCGCAGCTTTTACCTTGGGCGCCGCTTCCGTAATCAAGTTCGTCCATAACCAACGAACCAGCCATCTTCATCTTCGTCTGCGCATAAAGAAATCAGATCACAAAACGCTCAGCCGTGAGGTGCAAGGGAAGCAAAGGGGTGGTGATGGCCAGATGATTGCTGAAACAAAACATTTTTTTTTTTTAGTTTAAAAGAAAAAAAGAAGAGGAGGAGTTATTTCGTTAATTGAAATTAGTTGAAAATATATAATGTCTTCCTCTAATCACGACAGGAAAATTATTATTTTATTTTTATTAAGGATTTCCTCAGAGCTTGTTCATTTGTTGTTAGGCTCACTCATTCATGACCTAAGTACGAAGTTATCTACTGCCAAATGAGTTGTTTTCTTGGGCCACACTCCAGACAGACGAAACATTTCCTCTTGTATTAATGGACACAAAAGGTTGTATTATAGGAAGGTTTATGTTTTCATTGATCTATTTATTTGTCCACCAATGCAACAACGAGGTCGTAAAGGACCAGGGGCGCACCCACGGGGGGTTCAGCGCAGGTTCGTCATTTAGGGGGGCAGGGAGGGGCAATTGCCCCCCTGAGTTTGAGATTTCTATAGACTTTATCAATAAAATAGTAGTAAATCAGTGAAATACGGGAAATTTTACTTATATCAAGGGATTTCCCCCCCCCCCCAAGCAAGATCTGAAATGACGCTCCTGGTTCAGCGAGTCCAGATCCTTCCAAAATTACCTAGTTCAACATGCATTTGTACACTTTCTCAATAACACTACACAGAGAAAAATCCGTTCTCCAGACAGCGGTATATTGTACAAATATAAAGTATCCTCTTGCTTACTATAGAAATCAGTACGGAGCATACGTTATCCGTATGCTACATAGGCACTGCCTTTAGATGTTACATCATGCCGTTGCAGGATGTCTGACATCTAACAGTTTTCTGTATATCACATACATATACTTATGTTACCTTCGTCAGCTATATGTTATATACGTCCATTTGTATGTGAGATCCTGACCGCCTACATTGTTTCATACGGAAAGTACGTATAGATGGAATACTTATACAGAAAGTATTATAAAACATGCGTTTTCAGTTATACGTCTGCTGTACGTCAAGTCCAAAAACTACAGGAATTACGCATGTAACCTATCTTTTTAAGTACGCCACCTACTTTTTTTTTCTCAGTGTGTTTTAACAGGAAAATTATTAAAGTAGCATGAAAATTTGATCTTACACATCATCTGTACTCTTCTCTTATGAAAACAATCAAGTTCTCTGAAAATATGGGTGGAAGTATTTTACAATTACTTATAATCTTTTCGGGTGCAGAATAATACCTGTTGAACTCAACATAGACGTAGTGGCTTGTAGTGTTTGACCATCCCAATAAAATTTCTGGGTGCGTGCCTGTAAAGGACGCTGATGTGTATATGATAACCAGTGGCGTATTTAGGGGGAGCTTCCGGGCATAAGCCCCCCCCGTAATCTTACTTACTATAGTAAAGTATATGAATATCTTGCAGAATTTTCACATTTTCAGGCAAACCCCCCCCCCCCGAAAGTTAGCAAAGCCCTCCCCGAAACAAAATCGTAAATACGCCACTGATGATAACTTTGGTAATACTGGCCCCAAGACGAGCGCTACCTCACCGAATTTTTAGATCTTATGCGTTGTTTTAGTGTTACATAATTTAGAGGAAGAAAAACTATAAAATTTATTTTCTGGAATCGGAAATTTCAATTTCCCGATTTCGGAAAAATTCTGGAATTTGGGGGGAAAATCCGGAATTCAGAATAATTCCGGACTTTCGGAAAAATTCCAGAATTGAGAAGATTCCGGTTTTCGAAATAAGACGAGGAATTTCACGGATCTCGTCGGCAACAGTAGATCACCCAAACCTTAGATCTCGAACATTGTTTTAGTCGTGATTCATAGTAATGATTGTACGAACGTAATGAACGGCTTTACTCAATCAGTTCTTTTGAACTATCAGTTCAGTTAACTATCAGTTCTTTTAAACTATCAGCTTAACAATCAGTTCAGTTGAAAAACTTTTTTAAGTACTAGCTGAACCTGCGCTCTCTACACAGCGCATCATTCGCATATGAGCATAAATATCCTTCTCATTCCTCACAACATCTGTGCATGTCCCTTTACAGACACAAGTAAAAGACGTCTTGATTTAAAAAAAAAAAAATCGGTAAGGGGTATCAGAAAGGGGAGATTTTTCGATTATTTTTTTCTCAATATCTCGCACCGTTTGCATGATTTGAGCCTACTTCCGGTTGTTGTTTCTAATTCATGCATGACCAGTGTTTTCTTTCTTCATGCATGCATTATGTAATAAGCGAATACATTACATACACAATTAATTATAATGGCAGTTATATAAGGTGTTCATTAGGCAAAACACTCCAAAAATAAAGATTTATCTTACACTGAGGAAAGGTTAGAAAAATACGTTCCTTTTTCATTATTATTTGGCCATGAAACAAACGCCTGAGACATATGCAACCCCTGTATCCAACAGTGTGGTGTTGGAATGTATAATGCGTATGATATGATGCTTTAGTTTTTTTTTTTTTTTTTTAATTTCAATGCTTCCAGTGTACCCTTAAAAATGTAATAAAGAAATAATGGCCATGTTTTTTTTTTTTTAATATTCAATTAGAACTGGGCAATCTACACAAAATTTCCAATCGATCAGGGACAACGTCATCTTTCTAGAGCCTGTAGTTTCCGAGATCTTATTGTCGAAAGGATTGACCACAAACATATAAACGTCCACAACATATAGTTTAAAAGAACTCGGAAGATGGAAGCACAAATTACTTGCATTGATTTTGGAGAAGGCTTATTAAAATACAAAGGCTTTGACAATAATTTTAAATCATTAACTTTATGAAAAAGATCTAGTTAACTAACTTATTTAAAGTACACATACTCAAAATATTTGTCTCTGTTAAACATGAAATCACACATAACCGTAAATGAAAGATTTGAAAGCCAAAGTTATAGGTTGGAGCTCAGTCGCTTTTAATTGCTATTGTAGCATTTTAAAAGGTAGATAAGCGGTTGGACATCCATGGACCCTAACGCAGCAGCCACCGTGTTACGTTCCTTATCGACCTATCTATGGATAAAGTGTTGGCGGCCATTAAACGAGACGAGATATTTACCTTATGTTGGTCTGGTAGTCTTGTCTTAACCCTACAATGCATATTGTATCATATTTGATACAAAATAAATTATGGCTAGTATTAGTGTTCAGGTCGTGAGCTGGTATCACAAATACATATTGTATCATATCTGATATTTCTCCTGAGCACATAGATTCACCATATATCCGGAGGTGTTAGGAAAATGTTGCTTAGTACAGAGAGAAAGAAGTCGTGGGCGTGCTTAGCGAAGGTAAGAATAGAAGAGTTTATGAGTCGTTTATTCTGAAGGACAAAGAATAGTTTCGAAGTTGCAAAAATTCCAAGTTCATGAAGTAAGTTTCCTAATTGTTTTTACGTATGCTATAATTTGATTTTGTACGAGAAAGGAACATGAAATGTTGATGCATAATGTATCATAAGTGATAAAAAGTATTTTTATATTTTAGCACGAAAAATTACTTTAGGACATTTTTCCATTCGGATATTAATTAGAAGTGTCTTATCATATGCCTGTATATTATTTCACTAAAATACAAAAAAGTCATGCATTGTAGGCTTAATTTTCAAAAAATTCTTTCTCGTCTCTGTTGTAAATGTGTGTACAAAATTCATGCCCTGACTTCCTCCCCGCCCGTCCCCCTAATTTCGTCAAGAAGTTAACCAGAATCCTTCTGCGTCACGAGAGGTCCACGAAGGGTGTGAGATAACAACTTTTAAACCGTATTTATTATTGAAATATGCTGGGTAATGACTTGTAAATCTTTAAACGTTGTTAAACCTTCATTACGTTCTATCTGACAATTGTTTTAGTGTTACACTATAAATGAAACAATGTTTGAGTTCTAAGTCTTCGGTGAATTAGTGTTGTTCACGAGAGAAATTTATCGTATCGTCTCGAATCGTAGAAATGTATTTCTCGTCTCATGGACAACGCTATACACAGTGGCGTATTTAGGGGCTATCGGGCTGAAATTCCCCCCCCCCCCCCATACACACACATGAAATAAATTTGTCAGTTTTTCGCTTTCTGCGTACAACAATAATCCTTCTTACCATTTTTAAGAATTTCATTGACTTTTCATTTTCTAATGCTCTTTGTTCAGAAATAAATACTGTATTTTTAAAATTTTATTCCATATAAGAGATGTGTTTTTTTTTCTTTCTTTCGTCCATTCTACTCTTCTGTTTCTTTTTCTTAATTGTTACTTTCTTTCGTTTCTCCTATCATACTTTCGATCGTTGTTAGTTGTGATTCAAGTCTATTGCTGTTAGTAACACCAAAACTAAGAGGAGCTGATAAGCGAAACTGGTGTTCCGCCACCAACTTGCACAGATATAACATAACGGGACGTAAGTTATTATAGCAAAGGAATATTTACATCGTTTAGTTATAAAGAAAGGTAAATGTTTGAATTAAAGAAAACCAAGAGAGGGAAATAAGTAGCCCGGGAAATTAGGTAAACCAAGCGAATGCTTCTTTTTTCTTCTAATTTCTAATAGATTTTCTTTATTGCTAAACTTTTGTGTGTATCATATCACATAAGATTCACCAGTCTGCAATTCTTGCCATTAAAACTTCAATTTATGCATAAATTAAAATATATTTCATTCCCAAACTCAAGTGGGCGGTTGCTTCCCCCTGTTTCTCCGTGTTGGGCATAGCCCCCCGGGAACAGGATCCTAAATGCGCCTCTGTCCTATACATGAGATCCAGATATGAGAGCCTTGAAAAGTTTGAATACATTCTAGTAGTTTGGATCAGGCCCGTATCCAGGGGGGTCTAGGGGGCCAGCCCCCTAAAGTTTTGCTGCCCCCCTAAAATTTTCACGTTAGGTTTGCAAATTAGGCTAACTATAATATGGCGATGAACTATCATATGGTTGGATCGGGCCCCCCCCTAACTTCAGCCGGGCCCCCTACATGTTTGGGCTGGCTACGGGCCTGGCTCGGATTCCACTTAAACTGAAGGTCCGCTTATCATATACCGGTACCCTCAGTGCTAGAAAGAGCGCTAAACTGCATACCAACCAATTAGCTTTGAGATGCTCCAATTCATTACTTCCTGACCTGAGTGCGGTTGCAAGAATGAAATGTGAAGCCACCGTTTCTGTTATGATTCATTTCTTGATATCATTAAAAGTCATTAACAGCAATAATTTCAGTTTTGAGTATCAAATCAGTTTGATGTAACAGAGAAAATGAGTATAAAGCAATAATTTTGGCTGGAAAAACAAGTATAGAGTATTTGAATCTCGAAAAGTTCTTAAAGAGTCCACCAGTGAAGAAAGCGTACCTGTGAAATCATTCTACAGCAATGACTCGGCAAACGTATGCTGGCTAGTGGTGATTATTTTAATCAGAAAAAACACCTAATATTGTAGTTAATGGAAATTGGCAGATACCGTCGAACACGAGCAATAACACCAAAGTCAAAATATCAAAACTGGAAACAAATAGAATATTGCTCTCTCATGATGACATCAGGTTGGTACATTCTCCTATCACTCAGAAGGATTCCTCTCGTTGTATCTCTTGGCCCTGGAACATGTGAGGTTGTTCTCAAGGGGGGTCCATGCTTTGCCATCCAACTTAGATCACGATCTCACGCCTTTGGATTGGATTCATGTGGATGAAACAACTCAGCGTGACAATGGGGGGCCGCCCACCGCCTGCTGGCTTTCCAGATAGCTGCACCGTTATGCAGCACATATATCACTCGCAATAAACAAGCTGGTTGCTTTCCCTGTACGTCAGGTGCATTCATTACTCGATATATTCACTTCGTTTTCCCTTTCTTTTTCGTATAGTGTATGTTCTTTGAGGGTATGGCTGTTAACAGGAGTTGTCGATTCAGCAGAAGCACATTCCAGATGATTATATACAGTATGTCACATTCATATTCGAACATGTGGTGATCATAAAGAAAGTACAGCGGTACACGTAATCAAATTAAGTCTTCATCCCGGCGAAATTAAAATACCGCTAATTTTACAGTAATTATGTGATATCTTCAAATAGATAAAAGATAATTGAAATATGAAACAAGAGCGCCCTAGACTATATTATTTTACGTGAGGTACCGTTATTGCAAGTCACCTAGTGGCTTTCCGTTTTCAGCTGTTTAGAAACGCGAAAATAAATGCCGATTTTCAAAATGGCTCGAAATCGAAAGCAGATAAGTGAGTCGTGATAACGGTTTCTCATGTAAAATAATATTGTCTAGGGCGCTCTTGTTCCACATTTCGATTATCTTTTATCTATTTGAAGATATCACATAATTACTGTAAAATTAGTGGTATTTTAATTTCACCGGGATGAAGACTCTTAAGGAAATGTATTTCTGCTTGAAGACAAATATTTGTGAAACACTGTTTGTTGTTACAAAGAAACAATGTACAAATGTATATCATATGAAATACGTGCGTAATTAAATTAATGTGTGCAATATTTCGCCACATTGTTATTCGTATAGTTAGATGTAAACATTGCATGTAAGAAAGAAATACTGAAAGAACAAAATAACTGCTGCATAGAATTAACAAGAGTAGTACATGTGGCAGAGCTGATCTTGCCCAATTCTTCCATCATTACCCGTTTTAAGTTTTCTTTTAAAGAAACGTTTTTACTGTGAACCCTAGATTTTCAGATAAAATATTCACTAGTGTTAAGGTCAGGATTGGGAAGGAGCGTGCAATTGTTTGAGTATATTCCAAATTAACCAGCTCCAATTTATACTTGCCATGTGTTTGGGATAGTTATCATGTTGGAACATATAAATTGGTAGCATGCCCAATATTTCTGCACATTGGTTAACATTATTTTGAAGAATATCATGGTACATAAGTTAATTCATTGTATCATCAATAAATTTAATTTTACTAACTCCTTTTACGGACATGCACCCCCAAAGAATAATAGAACCATTTCCATGTTTCACGGTGGGTATCGTACTGACAACATTGTCGTCCGAATTGGGTTTTCGCCACACCTGTGGACTCGATCAGATCCAAAGAGATTAATTTTAATCTAATCTGACCATAAGACATTGTTCCAAAATTCCTGGCTCTTGTTAATGTGTTCTTTTGCAAACTGAAGGCGTAACGTACTGTTCTTACGACTTACGAATGGCCTCCTTCGAAGTATTCGACCATGGTAGCCGTATTTGTGCATCACTCGACGAATCGTCTCAGTATTTACTTTCTTACTGTAGCACATTCTATTATATTTTGGACTTTCGGAGCACTTAGTCCGGAATTTGCTGTTACCTGTCGCACATTCACTCTCTCGTCCTTCTCACTTAACTTCTTCGAATTTCTTGGATTATTTCTCACTTAACCACTACAGTTAAACTTGTTTACTACATATTGAACTATTGTGTGCCTTTTTCCTATTAATTGTTTTTTTTTTTTTTAACGACCATCCCCTTGATGCTAGCGCTGCGATTATCTCTTTGACGTTCCCTCCGAGCTCTTTACTCTTTCCAGTTTTGAAATATTTATCAACATGTGTATACCACGCTTAACACCAGCACTTAATATTTCTTTTCTGTTGCTACTGTTTTCGTTCCCTTTTAGCGTATGAAATTTAAACCTGTGTACAAGTGTACGAATAATAATGTGGCGTAAATTCGAGTTTTTACATGTTTTATTTTATGCCTTTGTATGGTGTTCTTGTTTGGACTCTTTTCTGCACGGGTATGTATACCATGTAATGGCCCTACCTCTCCACTCCAACAATCGCCTGTCAGTTTTACCACCAGTTTGTTTCGTACATAGTGGTTTTCTTTTAAATAAGGTGTTTACGAATAAGAATGTCAGATACTGTATTTATTAAAAGAAAGAAGAAAACTTACAATAGGTTTATACATAGTACAAATTGCAGTAGTATATAGGAAATTGCAAGTACAAATTACAATAGTAAGAAATTCCAAGTGCAAATTACAATAGTGGGAAATTCCAAATACAAATTACAATAGTACATAGGAAATTCCAAGTGCAAATTACAATAGTACATAGGAAATTCCAGGTGCGAATTACAATAGTAGGAAATTCCAAATGTGTAGTGGAAATGGAAAAGGCTGAAAGTGCCAAAAAATAAAAAATCGATTTTTTGCATGGAATGTGTTGTAAACGACATCGCCAATAACCTAGAGAAGGTCCAAAGTGCCAGGAAAAATTCCTACTAGTTTCTAGAGCACTCGCAAGGAGCAGCACCTTAAAGGATAAAGTACAGTTTTAGGAAGTTTTTATTGAATACTGGAAATTTTACTTTGTGGCACTTTCAGCCTTTTCCATTTCCATTACACAAATACAAATTATAATATTTAGTACATAGAAAATTCCAAGTGCAAATTACAATAGTACATAGGAAATTCCAAGTACAAATTACAATAGTAGGAAATTCCAAATACAAATTACAATAGTACATAGGAAATCCCAAGTGCAAATTACAATAGTAGGAAATTCCAAGTGCGAATTACAATAGTGAGAAATTCCAAATACAAATTACAATAGTGCATACGAAATTACAAGTGCAAATTACAATAGTACATAGGAAATTCCAAGTACAAATTAGAATAGTAGGAAATTCCAAATACAACTTACAATAGTACATAGGAAATTCCAAATACAAATTACAACAGTACATAGGAAATTCCAAGTGCAAATTACAATAGTAGGACATTTCAAATACAAATTACAATAGTACATAGGAAATTCCAAGTGCAAATTAAAATAGTAGGAAACTCCAAATACAAATTACAATAGTGCATAGGAAATTCCAGGTACAATCCGCGGCAAAAAACCTGCAACATGAGCATATAAGTTTATTGTGAAATAACGAAGTCTTTTGGTCCAAAATAAGTGTGCACGGGAGGAGGCCGAGGTTTATCCTGACGTGATTCGTTCCACTTAGACGTTAGGTTCATTTCCTGTGTTGTTAGGCGTAGTTTCACAATAAACTTACATCCTCATGTTGCAGGTTTTTTTGCCGCGGATTGTACAAATTACAATAGTAGGAAATTCCAAATACAAAATACAAAGTAGTAAGCCGTACATAGGAAATTCCAAGTGGAAATTACAATAGGAAGTCGGAAGTGCGAATTACAATAGTATATACGAAATTACAAGTACAGATTATAATAGTATATAGGAAATTCCAAAAGTACAGAAGTATATACATACAAAATTAGATAAAGAGAACTTAGCTGTTAGTAGTAGTAAGTTAGTGTAGGAAGTTAGGTTAGAAATGTTTAAAAAAAATAGTACTAGCCAGAAGAAGAAAAGGAGGACGAGAGTTTTTGATGTGGTTAGAAACAGTTGTTGATTTTGAGTTTAGACAGATTGAAGTTTAGTTAATTGGTAAATAGTAAACAGAACTTGAAAGAAGTTAGATGTAGAGAGGAATTAGATAAAAGAGAATTAGCAGAAAAGAGAAATGATTGATAAAAGTGAAGTAAGGAGTTTGTAAGAGTTGTAATTGTATTTGTGTAAAAGTAACAATACGCCAAATGATAAGGTGTAAAAACTTTTAAATAATATTTAATCCCTATTTAGGTTAAGTTCTCTAATTCACACAACAACTGTTAGGTTAGGTTCCCGCTAATTTATTATCTCCTGAGATAGTTTACAAATATATCTCTTATAACATACCAGCGTCCAATGCCTTCATAAGTTTCTTGCCTTCAGCTATTTATTGTTACTTTTACACAAATACAATTACAACTCTTACAAACTCCTTACTTCACTTCTATCAATCATTTCTCTTTTCTGCTAATTCTCTTTTATCTAATTCCTCTCTACATCTAACTTCTTTCAAGTTCTGTTTACTATTTACCAATTAACTAAACTTCAATCTGTCTAAACTCAAAATCAACAACTGTTTCTAACCACATCAAAAACTCTCGTCCTCCTTTTCTTCTTCTGGCTAGTACTATTTTTTTTAAACATTTCTAACCTAACTTCCTACACTAACTTACTACTACTAACATTAGCTACGTTATAGGATAACAGTATAGTAACAATATTATTTGCAAAATGAATAAAGAAAGAAGAGGAAATGAAATTACTCCAAGTAAATTGCCAAATTTCTCTCCTTATCAAACGTAAACCTGAACTCCAAATTCCCCATACTGTAATACAGTGTTTAACGTACCAGTATTCCAAGGATGATAAGGTTTTGATGCTTCATTGGCCATCTTCCAAGTGGTATTGCGTCCGTCTGCGAAAGACTAGCGATCGAAGACGAGATTTCAGAATGACATGATACACGACTGTTACCGTTTCTTGTTAATATACCTTTTCTTAATGATGGAGAAAGATTTTTATATCTATATATATAAAAGAGAACGTACAAATCCTTTGTTAGCTCATCACGCTAATACGGCTGAACCAATTTCTTTCATTTTTGGGGGGTTATTAAGATTTGGACCCTAGATGGTTTTTATCATATCACTTTAATTTTCAATTACCAGTGTCTTGAGATAATTGACCATTCAAGTGTCCATAACGTACAAATCCTTTGTTAGCTCATCATAGCTAAATCTAACCGTATTTATATGCAACCCACATGACCGTGTCACTCGGCGGGTTAACATAAATGACAGGCGATATAATGTTAACATTTACTCCAATCTTCTATGGTTTTTATCATATCACTTGAAAGCGAAAAAGTAAAAATTATCTAAGTAACAAAGTTTATTGCGTTCCGGGGTGACCCCAGCGAAGCGGGGTGAACGCTGCTAGTTTAAGAATAAATGAAAATCGTATTTAAAGGTTTATTATGGATTGTGACACTAAATCTATTTCCTATGGATGCATCACTTCTACAGAGTGTCCGAGAAGTCCTTCCCTGATTACAGAAATTGATAACTCAGGCTAGAAATAAGACAGAAATATGAAACTGGTGTTGAATTGTTTACAAACTATAAAAGTTTTTGTCTGTGTTAGGTGGAACACGTGTACCAGATCTTGAAACTCTAAAGCAACGAATAACCACAGTCGTTGCATCGATCCCCCCAGTGATGTTGGCTAATGTGTGGATGGAAATTGAATATCGCCTAGATGTGCTACGTGCTACCAAGGGTGCTCATGTGGAAGTGTACTGATGTGACCAAAAATTTTATACTTTGTAAACAATTCAACACCAGTTTCATATTTCTATCTTATTTCTAGCCTGAGTTATCAATTTCTGTAATCAGGGAAGGACTTCTCGGACACCCTGTATGTTATCGGTTACCAACCGATCACGTAGGTTTGTTTTGATTGAAATCACTCTACTTTTTTTTTTTTTAATAGCGTACACGATTTAGTAATTTTCCCCCTTCTCAAATGATCCTACCATATTGAACATATATTGAACAATGATATTTTGTATAGTCGCAACTGAGTGCTGGGTCCACTATCGACAACAGTTTGGTCGTTTATACCGTATATACTCGAATCTAAGACACACCCTCCAATTCTAAACTTCAAAAGTTATGCCAATTTTTTGTATTAAATTCTAAGATGCATCCTGGATATTCAATGAAGCAACTCAGAATTTGACAGTACAAGCACCCCCCCCCATTTTATACCTGAAATTTTGGCAGAAAAAATGTGTCTTGATTTGAGTATAAAACAAAGGCTAAGTAGTATAGATTTAGTATCGTGACCGTAAAAGAGATGCCGCGCCTTGATAAGAGATAGTTTATCGTTTGTTTATTTAACCCGGCAGTTCCCAGTGTCACCTACAGGTGACACTACTTTGGATGCGTGTAATTTAATTTCTTTTTCTTGAAACTTAGTTTCGATTGTCAAAAGGTGAAGAACTGTCCTTAAACAAACAAATGAGTGGCACTAGAACTCTGAAGCCATCTAGTGCAAACTTCTGCTTTGATGTTTCCAGAATGGCGTCACCGAATGTTAACAAGATGAACAGGTGTGCCCGAAATGACGCTTCTACCAGTCACAGAAGGTGAGTGGGAGTAATATAAATGTTATAGTATTTTTCTTCAAGTATCAGTTAGTGATAATATTTGTTTTGTAGAAAAGAAATCTAAACTCTAATTTATCTTATAACCAGTTGAATTTCCGTTGTCACCTACAGGTGACACTGGGATATAGAGCTACTTTTTGTATTGAAGAACGTAATAAGCACTACTATCGTATAACCTGGAATATTGAGCTTTTGTGTGTCTGTGTATGTGTGTGAATGCGCGCGCGTGTGTGTGTGTGTGAGAGAGAGAGAGATTGAGAGGGAGGGGGGAGAGAAAGAGAGAGAGATGTACGTAACTTATTCACTTGTGGCAATAGAAAGAGTAAAAAAAGGCCCACCTTCTATATTACTATTTGTGTTAGGTAAAGTTAGTCTACTTGTGTGATAAAAGATAAGAAGTCGAGATTGCTGTTTGGTGATATTTTGTCCCTTGTACAGAAGAAAATACACAATTAGTTACCTCCTACATTGGTAGAAAAAATTTAGTCATATTTACCGTCAATAAACTAATAAATTTAGTTTTTATTCGGTGCAGAATTTTCTTGCAAGGAATATACACCTTTTGTAGATCTTTTATTTCATTTCGTTTACATTTCTTTGCTATCCTCAACTAAAAGAGACTTCTCAGGTTCCATTCATCCTGATATCCAATGAATATGTGCGAATCCAAAGCAGCCAAAGTTTGGTTCCGAATATATCTCTTGCTTCAGTTGAGAAAACTACTTATCCCACAGGCATTTCATATTATTTTGGAATTTTAGATATTCGAATTCATCTGATATTTTATACAAAATAGCTGTTTGTTACAGTGATTCCAAGATTACTTTATTCAAAAAATCTCTCTTTTTTCAGCTTGAAGCTCCATGAAATTCTCGACTGTTTGGAAGAAAACGAATCTGATCTTAACCTACAAGAAATAGTTCTAATTCCTCCTAAAGATGACTATAACACTGAAGAAGACAGCGGAGATGAATATGTGGCTGATATGAATCGACTACCGCCAAGAGTTTTGAGGTTCTCTGTTGAAGTAAACATTACTTCACAAGAAGTTGAAGATGAACACACAAAATATGGTGACAGGGAGAAAAGTGTTTATAATAGTGGTGATGTACCTTACAAGAAAAAGAAGCAAACGAGTAAATCAGTGACTAAGCATTGCAGTTTTATCTCTGCACGTAGAGAGTGGTCCGGAAGACACGAGGTATTCACAAACCAATGTGGACGGAGAGTAAAAGATTAAGTGGTTTCTCATAACAAGGACTTGATAGTTTCTCCTACGGAGTGCTTTGAACTTTTTTCTGATGAAGTTATTGAACACATTTGTGAAATGTCAAATAGATATGCTTCACAAAACAATCACGCACTCGACGTAACAATAGATGAGATTAAGGTGTATATTGCGATTCTGTTTTAACAGGTTATCCGAGACCAAAATACTTACGTATGTTGTGGGAAATCAAGGCTGATACTCACAACAAGATGGCTGAAACTAGTATGAGAAGAAATCGATTTTTTGAAATTCAAAAATATGTCCATCTGTCAAACAACCTAAATCTTCCAGAATATGAGGGCATATTTTACAATTCTAAATAAGAAATTTACTGACAATTTCAAAAAAGTAAGTTCCTCTCATATATCTATAAATTAAACCATGATTCCTTATTTTGGTCGCCATGGCACCAAACAGCATATCCATGGCAAGCCTTTGCGCTTTGGTTACAAAGAGTGGTCTGCTGCTACACGCGAGGGGTACCTGTCACGTTTCAGCCTTATCAAGGAACTAAATCTACTCATTTACCCAAGCAAGACGAATTCGGTTTGGAAGCTGCTGTTGTACTCGAAATGGAATCACGTCTTCCTCGTGAATTAGGTCCTTATAATCTGTATTTTGACAACTTCTTTACATCGTTGCCCCTTCTAACAGAACTTCCAAACCGTAAACTGGTGGAACAGGGACTATTAGAGAAAACAGAACTCAGAAATGCCCTGTCGAAGACACACATCTGCTACAGAAAATGAATCGAGGATTCATGTCTTTCAAGTGCACCAAAGACATTACGATTGTCAAGTGGAATGATAATAGTGTAGTGACTATTGCGTCTCACTGTCACTCCCCACTCCCAATTTCGACAGTTGATAAAACAGGAATGATCGAATTGAAAAGAAGAAAGATTCAAATTGAATGCCCGCATCACATGTTTCATCGAGAGTTTCATTGGAGCAGCGAAACAGTGGAAGTGTTGAAGATCACGACCGTATGGATTGTCCCCAAAGAAGATGCGGTTTCTGCCACAAGAGAACTAGAATAATGTGTGGAAGGTGCGAGGTTGAGTTACATTAGCATTGCTCGTATAAGTTCCATAATGCCAATCGATGATTTTTTTTTCAAATCCGAACGCAAGGTTGGCATAAAAGGCAAACAAACTCTCAGTTTGATGGCGTTCAAATTGTTTCATGAACTGCTTTGGTTTCATGCTGGACATTTGTTGTAATGTGTGTGCAATCTCTTATATAGGTTGAATTTTTTTTGCATTCAAAATATATACACGAGAACCATATATACTTTTACAATAAAACTTCCACTCTCAAAAAGTTTAGCATGGTGTTAGTTTGTACACGTATTGCCCAGTGTCACCTGTAGGTGACACCATGGTACCGGGGTACCGGGATATGAGTTTCTCAAAATAATATGAAATATGTATTAAGGAGTGCCTAAATAAAATCTTTTATTTGCGAGAATGTTTAATCTTTATAAATAACGCTATGGGAATTGCCGGGTTAAGGATAAGGGGGAGTATTGAAGGAGGTGATGAAATAGGGTCAGGTTTTTTTTTTTTTCCTGGAGATAGATGACGAAAGGAAAGGTTGAATGACCACTACGAAGGTCACAGTGGATGGTTCCTGGAAATGGCCCCTGTGCAGGACCACAATGGATGACCCCTGAAGACTGCCCCCATGCAGGACCCATAGCCCCTATGCAGGACCCATAGCCCCTATGCAGGACCTATGGCCCCTACGCTTCAATAGAAGCTACCTATTAAAAAGCAAATAAAAGGAAATGGTTTCCTTCCCTGCTTGCAGCTTATGTAATGGTTCGTAATATGTAAAATATTACTCATTGGTAAAAATATGGTCCCTGGAAATGACCCCAACCCATGGCCCCCTGTGCAGGACCTACACGAACAGTATGTGAGCATATTTTTATTGTTTTGTATGGCAAGCCATACTCCTTGCTAAAAAAAGGTGGGAGTAGATAAAAGGTGGGAGTAGATAAAAGGAAATGGTCCCTGGTTTCCAGGACCCATGGCCCCTGGAAATGGCCCCATACAGGACCACTGTGGATGACCCTAGGCCCCTACGCTTCAATAGAAGCTACCTATTAAAAAGATGTGAGATTATTTTTATTGTTTTGTATGGCAAGCCATACTCCTTGCTAAAAAGGTGGGAGCAGATAAAAGGAAATGGTTCCCTTCCCTGCTTGCAGGGACAGTGAATGACAGCAGGACCCATGGCCCCTGGAAATGACCCCAACCCATGGCACCTATGCTTCATTAGAAGCTACATGCTAAAAAGGTGGGAGTAGATAAAAGGAAATGGTTCCCTTCCCTGGCCCCTGGAAATGACTCCCAGGACCCAAGATTGCCCCTATGCAGGACCCACACGAACAGTATGTGAGCATATATAATTGATTAGAAGCTACCTGTTAAAAAGATGTGAGAAATTTAAAATAAACCCCTCCCCCTCCTACAAGTATACTATGAAAAGGGTAATATTTATTATAGCATTTTTCTTACTTGCGAGTTGAAGACTGATGTACATAGACATCCTTCCTTGAGAGCCGATGAAATTGAAATGAACGAGAGAAAATTCGTTTGGCGTGGCTTTAGTGACGTCAAGATTAACTTTGTACCGTATCAGAATGATAAAAGTGATTATAGACTTTACTTATTTACATGAATCACAGATTACTGGCAATCATCTACAAACATTTGTATGATTTGAACTTAATGAGAACTTTGAATAACAATCACGTGCAAGGTTAAAAACCTTTATTATTGACAACCATGAGTGATATCTAACAGAGTTAATCACAGATGGATCACGAGTTTATGTGTTTAACTTTAAATGATATTGACGATAGAGAAACCGATAATCACGAGAACTGATGGGTTATTGAACGCTTGCCCTATTACAAACTGAACTTGTATTTGTAAATATATATATATAAACAATTTGGAAACGTTATTACTTAGAGATAACCAGAGAACGTTGAAAATATTTATTTTGTTATTAGAATTCAATACTAAAAAATAAAATAAACTGCAACTTTAGAGATTATTATTTTGAACTGAACAATTATTATTATTATTATTATTATTATTATTATTATTATTGTATGGATTTAATGTCCACGGTGAGAACATTGAGCATGCACCACTTATATGCAATAAAGCATATGGACTTATGGGTAAAAAAAATGGTTCCGCCTATACTAAATAAAGTACTTATATATAAATCCCTATGTTCCCTTTTTCTATATATTATAATTGTTGCTACTGATAGTGTTTTTTATAGTAATTAATTGTGTGATTTTACGTGTGTGTGTGTGTGTGTGTACGATTTTTAAAAAGTTTGGACGACCAGCGAAAATTGTAAGTTATTATTGTAGTTGATATATATATATTCACACATATTCACTGACGCGCCTTTTGTACATTAATATTTAAACCTAGGGCTAACGAACAAATGTAAAATTGTAATTCAC
Organism: Thermobia domestica; assembly: GCF_964235325.1. Lineage (NCBI taxonomy): Eukaryota > Metazoa > Arthropoda > Insecta > Zygentoma > Lepismatidae > Thermobia > Thermobia domestica. The sequence goes on from NC_137471.1 coordinate 26,250,078, forward strand.
TTTAAAAGTATAACACATAATCGTTAACGTGCCACTACAGGCATTTACATTGAAACGTGAGAAAAAAGTGATTATTTGTAAAATATTTTTTTAACATTAATGCCACGCGTTTGTTTAAAATGCTATTCATGTTGCGCGCTTACACAAAAGATTTATTTTTTAATTATAGCAAGCATTTACGGAAATAATTTTAAAATACCATTGCACCTAACACATATTGGTTGTACTTTTTAAAATTGCACTTACGCGAAAGCGAAATAAAAATTACTGTGTTCACCTAACACATGTTGGTTGCACATTTTAAAATTGCACGAACGCGAACATAAAATAAAAATTACTGTGTTCACCTAACACATGTTGGTTGTACTTTTTAAAATAGCACGTACGCGAACATAAAATAAAAATTACTGTGTTCACCTAGCACATACTGGTTGCACTTTTTAAAATTGTACGTACGCGAAAGCGAAATAAAAATTAATGCGTGCACCTAGCACATACTGGTTGTACTTTTTAAAATTGTATGTACGCCCACCAACTTACATTTGAGAACGCGTTATAAAATAGTTCGTGTTATATAACTTTTGCGGACAAATTAGTTGCCTAGCACAAAAATTAAATTGCCTATTTATTATTAAGCTAAGCTATTGTAACGTAACCGTCGCTAACGCGCCTTTACTTGAAAACCACATTTTTTTTTACTAAGCTATTGTAACGTAACCGTTGCTAACGCGCCTTTACTTGAAAACCATATGGTTTCTTAATAAACTAACCTAAGCTGGATATATTTGCTAACGCCACCTATGGTATTGTGACCGTCGGTAACGCGCCTTTATTTTAATGGAGCATTATTCACTTTTGATAATAATGTATAAAATAATTATTATTTTGTTTTAAATTGTTGCTACGCGTTTGCTAATACTGAATAATTGCTTGGAAATGCACACCGGCTCTGCCCTACCCTGAACCACTTGTTTGCGCGTATGTTTTGCCCTGCCCTAAACCACTTGGTTGCGCGTATGCTTTTTTATATAGAATAAGCGACACTGCTATGTATATACCATGAACTTAATTGTGGAAATAACAAATGTATACCCGTTTTGCACGGCCCCGCCCACATAAATGCACGCACGCACGTTTTTTTTTCACGAATGTACTTTTTACTGCTACATGTTTAAAACTAATAAATATACGTATGCTTCCGTATAAATGCATGCACGCATGGACACCAATTGCCACGCTTTTAATTTTATTTAATGTAATTATTGTACGAATGCTTCCGTATAAATACACGTACGTTTTTCCACACGTACACCGACTGCTACGGCTTAAAATTAATAAATATACGTATGCTTCCGTATAAATGCACGCACGCATGGACACTAATTGTTACGCTTTTAAAATTAATCACTGCTATATTTTTATGCATCTACAATAACAAATACTAAATATAATTGATTTTACAACACGGAAAACAACATTAGCTTGCGATCGGCTAACATTCACATGGGTGTAGGCCACCATCATTTGCTTAACGCACATAAGAACAAATATATTTTCATAAGTATTTATAAAATAAATGTAGAAAAAACATTATCAATTTGAAATATTTCTAGTACATACTAAATAATTTAATGCTAAAAATGATATTAAACTTACCTTTATATATAATCTTCTTTAATTACATCTCGAATCCACTTCTCAACTTTACGTATTCTAATAAACGCGTGGACAGGAAGTGACTCAACTTCCTGTAGCAGTGTTGGTAAATCTTAATACTTTGTGTTTAGTTAGTGAATGGTAATGGAAGATTTTTGATTTAAAGAGATTAATAAATAAGAAATTATTATGAAATGGGGAATTGTTTTTGGTATACTTTATTTACAAGTGCGGAAAAAGTATATGTATTGCCTAGTTTGTAAAATAAAAATAAATGAAAATGCTTTAGGTCAATTTGTATTGTAGCCTGTAGGAATATGAGCCGATTCACTACCCTTTATGATATTTAGACTGCAAAACACAGATTATAATGTAGCACATTTGCTTATTTTATGGATTTTGCGATGGATTATATACGCAAACTAGAATGCGAAGACAATTTAGTAAGACATATTGTGTTAGTAACAGACAACTTACTAAGACACATTGTATTAGTCAAAGACTATGCAGTAAGACACAATGTGTTAATGAAAGACTATTTAGGTGGTAATCAGGGGTTAGTTACGGAAGACTAAAGATAATCAAGGGGTAGCTACGGAATACTAAAGATGGTCAGCGACTATTTAGGGGCTAATTAGGGTATACTAAAGATAATCAAGGGGGAATACTAAAGATGGTCAGCGACTATTTAGGGGATATTCAAAGGCTAGTTAGCCCATAGTAAGGATAATCATGGAATAATCAGGGGATATTAAGAATGCTTAAAGGGTAGGTAGCCCATAGTAAGAATATTAAAGGAATAATCAGGGGATATTAAGAATGCTTAAAGGGTAGGTAGCCCATAGTAAGAATATTTAAGGACTATTAGGGGATAATTAAAGGGTAGTTAGCCCTTACTAAAGATATTTAAGGACTATTAGGGGATACTTAAAGGGTAGCTAGCCCATACTAAGGATATTTAAGGAATATTCAGGGGATATTAAAGGAATATTTATGGTATATTGAAGGACTATTTAGGGGAAAGCTTAATTATAGAGTGCGGAATGAGGACTTTTTTTGCAATACTTAGTTTGAGAATGAATATTGCGGTGGGGCGCAGTACAGAATGAGGGCCTTTTGTTTTGGTATATATAGTTACAAAATAAATATTGCGGTGGGGCGCAGTACAGAATGAGGGCCTTTTCTTTTGGTATATTTAGTTTGAGAATGAATATTGCTGTAGGCTGCAGTACAGAATGAGGGCCCTTTTTTTGCGATATTTAGTTTCAGAATAAATATTACGGTGGGGCGCAGTACAGAATGAGGACCTTTTCTATTGGTATATTTAGTTGAGAATGAATATTGTTGTAGGCAGCAGTACAGAATGAGGCCCATTTGTTTTGCGATACTTAGTTTTAGAATAAATATTACGGTGGGGCGCAGTACAGAATGAGGACCTTTTTTAATGGTATATTTAGTTTGAGAATGAATATTGCTGTAGGCTGCAGTACAGAATGAGGTCCATTTGTTTTGGTATATTTAGTTTAAGTATAAATTTTGCGGTTGGCCGCAGTACAGAATGAGACCCTTTTTTTGTGGTATATATAGTTTTAGAATAAATTTTGTGCTGGGCTGCAGTACAGAATGAGGGCTTTTTCTTTTGGTATATATAGTTACAGAATAAATTTTGTGGTGGGTTGCAGTACAGAATGAGAGCCTTTTTTTTGTATACTTAGATTGAGAATAAATTTTGTGATGGGGCAGAATGTTTTTTAGCTTATTTTAGAATTGGAATAAGGCAACATACAGGTATACTGTTAACGCAAATGTGTATAAAATGGGCTTTAGGATATTTTAGGATTGGGATAAGCCTACATAGATGTGTACTGTTAACGCAAATACGCATAGAATGGGCTTTAGGATATTTTAGGATTGGAATAAGCCTACATAGATATGTACTGTTATTGGAAACACGTATAGAATGTACCTTACGATATTTTAGGATTGGAATAAGGCTACATAGATATGTACTGTTAATGCAAAGGGATATAGAATGGGAATTGGAAAAAATGGGCAGAGACCTCTTATTTTATGATTTCGTTTGCAGACGACTTAATACTATACTGAATGCTTTTGAGTCAAACCGCTAAGTGGCATTACTTAACATATGATTTTGTGAAAACATGGGTGAACTTGTTGAATATATATATATATATATATATATATATATATATATATATATATATATATATATAACATAATATTTTATTTGGCATTATTTTGTATGTCCAGCCATATTTGATTATTGTACTAAAGACGTAGTCTTGTTCTTATACATCTATTAACGAAGAACTTAAAACATGAACTGAGCTTTTGCGCGCTTTGGAAATTCGGATGAACTGACCTTTGTATGATTAGATAAACTTGTTGAACGACGAAACATCATATGACGATGTGTAATTTTGACCGTTGATACATGACTAAACATCATGTGACTATGCCTGAAGAACTAATTTTGACCGTTGATACATGATTAAACATCATGTGATAAGTAATTGGGGTCATTGACGTATGACTAAACATTATGTGATAAGTAATTTGGGCTACAACAGTATGATTAAGTAACATGTGATTGATAACTAACCACGTTTGATTATGCATAAGGTGAACACGTGATGGGATGTTTACCAACAGATGAATATGCATTATATGACACTGCCAGGGAACGCTATGATAAGATATTATAAAAGAAACTGTTGACGTACTACAAAATAAGATAGATAGGGTATTGAACTTATATGATTAAAGATCCTTTTCACTAATTAAGATTGCCAGAGCGTTGAATACACAAGCGAGAGATTACCAATGATAAATAAAACTGAATTTAACATTATAGATGTTTTGAACTTTGAAAACTTGTTGTTTTCGAAATAATATTTGTTTTAATAGGTCGGTTTAAAATATCATGTGGTTTGACTACAACATGATAGCATATTGTTTACGTGTTTTCCGTATATCATGTGCTTATGATCAAGGGTTGTTTTTGAAATTATATTTGAAAAAATATAATGATCATGTGATATGACGTTGGTGATAAAATGTTTCCTTATATACTGGGGTTTGAAGAGAAGTTGTTCATAGAGGCATTAACGCTGTAGAGTCGATTAAGAGTTAAGTAGAGAGGCAGATTTGAGATGGATTTTAATATTGAACCGGCAATGAAGAAGTTTAAGTCTTTAGACTATTTTTCTGAAATTTTTATAGACACTCCGGAATCTCCAGAAATAATTATTGAGGAAGAGATTATTCATCTTAGACATGAACCGGTTTTAATTCCAACATCACCAGTGGGATCACCTTCATTATTGAGAGCATCAAATACTGGACCATTGTTTGGTACAACATTAAAAGTACCAACAATGAAATGGACGCTGGATGTTGAGAAAGAAGAAGAAGCAAGACAATTACCACTACCAGCGATATATGTGGAGAATGAGGAAGCAAGACCCCCATCACCGGATTTATTTATTGAAGAGGAGGAAGAAGGAAGAACAGCAGCACAACCACCATTGATATATGTGGAGGAGGAGGAGGAAGAAGGAAGAACACCACCACAACTACCATTGATATATGTGAATGAGGAAGAAGCAACACCATCACAACCACCATTGATATATGTGGAGGATGAGGAAGCAAGAACCCCATCACCAGATTTATTTATTGAAGAGGATGAAGAAGCAAGGTTTCCATCATTATATGTGGATGCGGAGGAAGCAAGACCACCATTGACAAGTTTATTCATTGAAGAGGAGGAAGAAGCAAGACCACCAATGTCACATGTAAAGGATGAAGAAGAAGTAAGGCCCCCATCGCCAGACTTATTTAGTGAGGTGGAAGAAGAGGAAATTCTTCGTTTATTTGAGGAATTGGACGAATGTAAACCTGATACACCAATTGCAAGTGTTACACCACAAAAGGAACCAATGGATTTATCAGTGCGACGAAAAGAAAAGTGTGAGTGCGGTTTTGATATTGTGGACAAAAACTGTGTACATAAAAGTATTTTAAATTGGAAACCTGAAAATGTATTATTGTGTCAAGGCTGCAAGTTTAATTATTACAATCAGCTTGGGCATCATTGTTTGCTGGCTAACCAACTGTCATTAGAGGCGGAAGCATGGCTTATTATGGCAAATGAAAATGTAAGAAACGACGTTTATATTATTTATTTGATGTCACATGCTAATATGTATGTTAATGAACAATTGTTTAAGAAACAATATAATGAATTATTGCAAAATCCGAATTATATTGAGGAATTACCCAATATATTATTAGAGAAAGACAGAAATGTAACATTTAAAGCATGATTTTTGTATATATATATATTTTGTTTTGTACATATATTATTTCTTTGTATTACTATTTTGCTTGTATATATTTTTTGTTAGTGAAATAAATATTTAACCAAAATTTTATTTTTGATTTTTATTTATTATTAAAGACTTTTCCTGAATATTAATAAAAATAGGTAATATACTATTATTGGATATAAGAATTGGTATTTACAATGAGCTTTAATGCAAAGAAACTTATTTTTCAAATATACAACTTGTAAATTATAAAAAGTTATACGTTAATTAGAAATGCAATATGAAAACTAAAAAAAAACTTTTTCATATACATATGGTATAAAAGTTGGAAAAAACAAAATGAAAATGAAAATGAAAATACAAGTTTAAAAACAAAATGCAAAATAAAAATAAAAATACAAGTTTAAAAACAAAATGCAAAAAAAAAAACGCAAACAAAAAAAAAAGTTTTCTTACATGCACGCGTTATAAAATGCACAAGTAAATTTTATGACATGTGAATTTTGTCTTGTTATATGAACATGTTAAAGTTTTTTTTTACTTGCATGAATTAATTTTACAGAATACTTTAAGTATAATAATATTGTAAAACGCATTTACACAAAACAAAAACACATTTAAGGAAATAATAATAATCAAAAAATGAAAACAAGTAATATACACTGATAAAATTTTATTCACAATAAGATATACACACAAATACATTTGTATTTTTTAATAATGTTAACATTCTTTGATACATTGTTTAATACATTCAAGATTTATATTAGTATATGCACAATTACATATTGGACAGTTTTCCAGTAATTTATACACACTTTTATTATTATTTACTAATTGATTAACAGAAGAGTTTCCATTACAACTTTTTAAAATGCGGATTATATAGTAAATCTTTTTGTAAAAATAATTTGGTAATTAATTCAATGTTGTCTTTGTTTAATAACATGTTATATAATGTACATGTAAATTCCCAATCATCAATTTCAGTATCAGAATGCACTCTTGCAAATTGTTCATATAATTCATCAAAAGTTTGTGCGCTTACCATTGTACGCCATGCATTATAGCATAACATATTATAGTCCGAAGTAATACAATCGTGTTCTTCTATTTTGCTTCTGTTTTGAAAACATCCGTAACACAAAAGTTCTCGATGTGGTTTCCAACGTGCAATACACATTAACACACAGTGTTCTTTTATAGAAAAAGAAGAACAATGATATTCGCATTCTTCGTATCTATTTAGGAAAATACAACGATGTTTACAATAACGATTCTTGAAACACATTTTTGTCCTTTTCCAGATATGCTTCTCTTAAATCAAAAATATGATAATCATTCAATGTAATTTCTTGATATGAATAGTTAAATTTGTTTATAAGATTTAGAATATTGTTGGTATTTATATATTTTACATGAATTTTCAAATATTGTTTTAATATTTGATCACGTGATGATTTTTTAATTAGGAAATTCCACACAACAGTATTTAATTCCTCATTGGTTTTAGTTAAACATTTATGCACAGTTTTATTTTCACTACGATTTGCACAACCTTCACAAAGTAAAGGTTCAGAAAGTTTATAATTTTCTAGTAATTGTTTTACATAAATTTCACTTACGTTATTAGTAGTACAATTACACTTTAATTCGTTGAATATAAGATTATCATTAGAAATTATATCTTGACTTGTTACTTCCTCTTGAAATGGTATTTCACTTGATTCTCTGAAACTTCTTCTATACACTTGTTCGGGTATTGGCTCCTGTGTTGGAAATATTATGCGACATGTATCATTTTCTTCAGGAATTTCAGGATCATTTGAATTAACAAGTATAATTTTTTGTTTTTCAAGTTGAAACTGTTTTTCACGTGGTGAAATATACTTAGAGTCTACAGTATTACTTTTGGATAATAAAAAATTAGTTTGAATTTCACCTTTTTTGTTTTTATTATGAGAAGTTGAAAATGGTTTTATATGTAGTGATGTATTTCTTTTTTGTTTTGCACTAGCGGAAACAGACAGCCTTTGACTGTACATCTTATCACGGTAGAATCCGCTTTATATTAGTATAAGCCATGACCTCATTTATAATCACAAACCTGCGCAGAAGATTGAGCATTGGAAATCTGCTCAATCTTCTGCGCAGGTTTGTGATTATAAATGAGGTCATGGCTTATACTAATATAAAGCGGATTCTACCGTGATAAGATGTACAGTCAAAGGCTGTCTGTTTCCGCTAGTGCAAAACAAAAAAGAAATACATCACTACATATAAAACCATTTTCAACTTCTCATAATAAAAACAAAAAAGGTGAAATTCAAACTAATTTTTTATTATCCAAAAGTAATACTGTAGACTCTAAGTATATTTCACCACGTGAAAAACAGTTTCAACTTGAAAAACAAAAAATTATACTTGTTAATTCAAATGATCCTGAAATTCCTGAAGAAAATGATACATGTCGCATAATATTTCCAACACAGGAGCCAATACCCGAACAAGTGTATAGAAGAAGTTTCAGAGAATCAAGTGAAATACCATTTCAAGAGGAAGTAACAAGTCAAGATATAATTTCTAATGATAATCTTATATTCAACGAATTAAAGTGTAATTGTACTACTAATAACGTAAGTGAAATTTATGTAAAACAATTACTAGAAAATTATAAACTTTCTGAACCTTTACTTTGTGAAGGTTGTGCAAATCGTAGTGAAAATAAAACTGTGCATAAATGTTTAACTAAAACCAATGAGGAATTAAATACTGTTGTGTGGAATTTCCTAATTAAAAAATCATCACGTGATCAAATATTAAAACAATATTTGAAAATTCATGTAAAATATATAAATACCAACAATATTCTAAATCTTATAAACAAATTTAACTATTCATATCAAGAAATTACATTGAATGATTATCATATTTTTGATTTAAGAGAAGCATATCTGGAAAAGGACAAAAATGTGTTTCAAGAATCGTTATTGTAAACATCGTTGTATTTTCCTAAATAGATACGAAGAATGCGAATATCATTGTTCTTCTTTTTCTATAAAAGAACACTGTGTGTTAATGTGTATTGCACGTTGGAAACCACATCGAGAACTTTTGTGTTACGGATGTTTTCAAAACAGAAGCAAAATAGAAGAACACGATTGTATTACTTCGGACTATAATATGTTATGCTATAATGCATGGCGTACAATGGTAAGCGCACAAACTTTTGATGAATTATATGAACAATTTGCAAGAGTGCATTCTGATACTGAAATTGATGATTGGGAATTTACATGTACATTATATAACATGTTATTAAACAAAGACAACATTGAATTAATTACCAAATTATTTTTACAAAAAGATTTACTATATAATCCGCATTTTAAAAAGTTGTAATGGAAACTCTTCTGTTAATCAATTAGTAAATAATAATAAAAGTGTGTATAAATTACTGGAAAACTGTCCAATATGTAATTGTGCATATACTAATATAAATCTTGAATGTATTAAACAATGTATCAAAGAATGTTAACATTATTAAAAAATACAAATGTATTTGTGTGTATATCTTATTGTGAATAAAATTTTATCAGTGTATATTACTTGTTTTCATTTTTTGATTATTATTATTTCCTTAAATGTGTTTTTGTTTTGTGTAAATGCGTTTTACAATATTATTATACTTAAAGTATTCTGTAAAATTAATTCATGCAAGTAAAAAAAAAACTTTAACATGTTCATATAACAAGACAAAATTCACATGTCATAAAATTTACTTGTGCATTTTATAACGCGTGCA